>NW_026606617.1:600000-762615 GCF_029890125.1 Rhinichthys klamathensis goyatoka
ACCCCAGACCTAAACCTACCCATAACAGTGCGTGTTATATTGACGCTAAAGGATGCCATGTGCGTAAGATTTCGACGAAATGTCATATGGCGTCACCTATATGACGCCAAAGGATGAGAATGCGTTGGATATCCAGAGCTTTCGCACGACTCAAGCTCACGTGATGTCATGAGCTACAGCCAATCAGAGCAAAGCATGTTCGCGTGTTGTGTTCTTCTTCGTCTTCTTTGCTGGGTATTGGCGCGCATGCTGTTTCGCGTCATTTCCGGTTCGTTTTATCGCGTGATTTTTCGTGACAAAACGTGGTTTGTAGACAAGATTGAATCGTTGGGTGACAGAGTTGTTGGCAACTCGTGTAGTGCGTTACCCCCTGTTGCGGATCAATCACGTTGTGTCGTGTGGTGTGAACTAGCTCAACAACTTGAACACTCCTGATTTCACAGAGAGCAAGTCATATAGTGTGAACCGCACAGTTCAGCCCGACGTTTTAAAATCATGTAGAGTGAACTAGGCTTAAGGGTCTACAAGCCAGGATTTGAAAAATGTGCGACTGCACTACATGTTGGAGCGCTGCCTACATGGCTCTGCGTTGTATATTATAATATTATTTTATTTTATCAGACTAGATCTTCTTGAATGGCCATCGGCAGAGAAACAGGCTTTTTGTCAGCACAATGGTGTAGTCAGGATATCTACCAGCAGCGGCCAACTGTCTATTGAACTTTAGCTTTTTTTTTTTTAAAGTTGTCACCTGTACTCTTTCAGAAGATGTGTCATAGCGCCTCCTACCGTATAACAGTGGAAAGAGTTCAAGTTGGCATGAAACAGAAGTTGCGATAGTCTTTTCTTCCTTATTGTGATGTATATCCGAAAAGCTTCTCGAACGAGAAAAGATGTAGAACAAGCCTTGATTTTGTCCATTAGGAATCGATTGGATGGTTGTGGTTTGCTATTGCTGTGATCTCATGTGAGTGACAGGTCGCCCCGCCCTCACACTACTAAACACGTCAGAGAAGAGAAGAGATGATTGGGAGATAAAGTTATTTTGATGAAAGATTAATAACATATAAATAATTTATAATAAATACTGCATTCCATAAAAAAAAAAAATCAATTTTGATTTCATGGTGACTGCGAAGCAGCAAATCCTTGACCACTTTGTCAGCACTGTTGTTAAATCCTGCATTTAAAAAAAAAGTTCTGTGTCGAATTGCATCCTTTATACTTGTATTAAATTGTTGTCCTTTAAAAGGGCAATGCACGTACTGCTTATTAAATGCTTAGCTTATTATTAAGGAGCAAGAACTATCCATACTGTATGTCCATAAGAATATGTCTGCATTACAGAATAAAGAGAAGAGTATCTGTTCTGCATAGCAAGCCTATTTCAAATTCTTTTTTTTTTCTGGTCTTATCGTCTGACAAAAAGAAGCAAGATAAGTTCTCGCGTTCAAAGGCAGCAAATTAGCTGCGCATGTCCCACAATCCAACCCTAACTCGCACCCCTCACCCACCTCTACTCCACCAGTTACTGCAGACACATAATGGATTATTCATTTTCAATTTTCCTCATGCGTAAGACTTGAGGTCTGAAGGAATTACACAAAATTTGAAATTAAACAACTGTATGCCGATGCGGCTCAGGAATGTTAACGACAATTTAGTGCATTCAATTCCAATCTTCCACACATAGAGTGGTCACGAAAGCCATTATAATATCTGTTGCAATGCTGTTATTTCGTTAATAATATAATGTCTTGAGACGATGGAGTTGCAGGAAGAAAACTGTTAATTCAGTAATTTTCTGTTAAACTCCAAAACACTTTTGAAAGTGATCCGACTCAATTTTGGAAATATTGCATGCTCTAAAATGTTTCAAAAAGAAGTTCTGGTTCTCAAATCTGATTAGCTGAGAGCCATTTATTGCCCCGCGATATTCTACTGAAATCACATGGAAACCGTTTGACAATTCATATCAATCCGCTCGTTTCTGCCGGATCTATACTGACAGCATTTCTCACACCGAGCGTCAATGTTGGAGGAGCAAACCCACTGTAATTTTACAAATACTACTGTTATCGCACTGAATTGTAGTCATGCAATATGGCTCTATATCATCATAGCCGTGCTGATATAGAACCATACAGCACTCCTACTTGAGTGATATTGTTCATATATATTATTTATTTATTTACTGTGTCCCTCACTGTAAAAAAATATTGTAACAGTAAAATACTGTAAACAATGCTACAGTAAAAACCTGATGAATTGTGATGAACTTTGATTCTTCATTTGGCTTTCTCTTTACTACACGTGTTATTATGGTGATTGTCAATATATGTATTTATAGGATCAGAACTGATTTTAGTAGCATGCTAAATTCAGCAGAAAAGGCTTATTGTGTGGCCATAGCAACATAGTCATTTAGAACCAAAATATTTGTAAGATTTGCATTCTTTTGTGAACTGATTAAACCGATTAATTGACAACACAGACTCAAAATGATGATTCATTTATACTTCATATTTTGCTACTAATTGAATCGCCAGCAGTGCTCATTTAGGCTTCTTATCCCATGACTGATTCTTGTGCGTGATATTGTTTTCTTGGAAAGTGCAGCTGTCAGCTATTGGTACATAGTTGGCAGCCTATTGTAAAAATGGTATGAAATACATTTTGAAACCCAGCATCCCACAAGTTGTTTTATTCCTCATTCTGAGCATGCTTTCTGGCTCATGATATACTTTGGGGAATAATGATAGCTTTCAGAGTTGTTATCCCACTCATTCTGTAAAGTTAGACTGATCTACTACCCAACTATTTTGAACCTCCGCAGGGCCATTCTGACTGCACTCGAATTTCGCTGCTCTCTTTGCTCTCTTTGCTCTATTTCATGCTACAGTGGCTGGGTACAATGACAGCTCTCTTCAGCGGCAGAGCACACGACTTTATATTAGAAAGACTTGGAAGTACTACCGACGCTGGACGTCATTGGGCGTCTGAGAAAAAAGGTCAAGATGGCATTCCGAATGAATGCCCACAGGTGAGCTAAGCATGAGAGGGGCAATTAGGGAAATAATGCTTTGACAGTATGTGGATCCACATTCAATGTATTGTAATTAATGCGAACTGCCTCATCGGAGAAGGTTAAATGAACATGACTGATGTTCAAATTGCTCAAGGGTTTGCAGTAGGCTTAATGTAAAACAATAGAAATGAAATGCGGAAGACAAAGAAACAGAAGGCTCGGGTTACATTAGCATTTTCTACCACTGAGTTTGACTACAACATTTCTTCCCCAGCTGTCAGGTTTCCTGTGCTGATAGGACCTCAGTAAGGCTGCTCTGCCTGACTGGCCACACAGCTTTATGGCATTGTGACAAAAGGCACAACACAATTATTGTCCATTACCCAGGCGACTGGGACTGAATGAAAGGGAGCACACCAATGTGGCCTCCTTGATGGATGTGATTCTGCATGCAAATACATTCAGCTTCCCTGGTTCATGTCACACCTTGTGCATTCAGTCTGCGTGATTCATTCTTCCTGCCAGGGTTAAGACACATTCCTCCACTTCTACAGAGGAGTGCAAGGGCAGTAAATGTCATAATTCTAAGCCTTACTACAGTATGTACTGCACAGAGATTACTAAAGTTTCATTAGCAAGTAAATGATCAGTGGTGCTTGCTAAAGCAAACTTGTCACATGCCATCCTATGGACATGAATAGTACCTCAAATTGTGTGGTTTGACAAAGAGAGATGTGCTATACTTCTCTAATGCCCTGTTTACACCTGGTATTAAGATGCATTTTGGTCGATAGGATTACAAGTAGACAAAATAAGCTTACACAATTTACATATACGTTTACGAAGAGGACAGAAAAACACATGGAGAGCAGCAGCTTTTTTTCTGCTCTGATAGTCATAAGACCACACCAAACGCTATGAGTGTGTGTTAGAAACCAGGAATGGTGAAAGAACATTGAAGACGACCAAGCACAAACCAAACTTGGGTCTTCAGCTGATAAAGTTTAAGTCCCGTCTGGCTATCGCGCTTCCCATATGTTTAAGCATTAGGTCAGTAGGCGGTCTTTTGTTCCTGTTTGAACGCAATCAACCACATGAGTGTTTTTACAAAAGCAATGTGGTCAAATGTGTTTTGGACTACCCCTGGAAGTTATCGAAAGTGGACAAGCACAAACATTTTTAGACCCCGTCTGTATTTAGCGTCATCCACTTGTGATCTGATTGACCAAAACCAGGTGTAAATACCACGTGTAAACAGGGATAAAACAGGGCCTCGGGGTGGCAGTGGCTTGGTGGTTCAATCCCCGGTTCCACCTGACCAAGTGTCGAGGTGTCCATGAGCAAGACACCTAACCCCAGCTGCTCCCGACGAGCTGGATGGCGCCTTGGATGGCTGATGCCGTCGGTGTATGAATGATTGAATGAATGGGTGAATGCGAGGCAATATGTAAAGCACTTTGGTGGCCATGGGTCTGTTGAAAGCGCTATAAATGCAGTCCATTTAAAATGCTTTGAGCTTGTCCACTTTCAACTGCTTCCAGTGGAAAATACATTCGACTGGATTACTTTCGTTGTGTAAACGCTCATGTGGTCGAATGCTTTCAAACAGCCACAAAAGACCGTCTACTCAGTTTACTGACCTAATGCTTAAACATTATGGAAAGCGCGCAAGCCAGATGGTATTTAAACTGTCAGCTGAAGACCCAAGTTTGGTTTGAAGACGATAAACATACCAAGCACAATGTTCTCTCACCATTCCTAATTTCTAACATACACTCACGGTTCCCCTTGGTTGAAACCGGATTACAGGGGGAACCGCATTACGACCAAAAGGGCACTTTCCTATAAGCAATTAAAGGCGACCCTGTATGAGTTTTTGTCTTATATTTCTATATGATATTACTATGCAATATCACAAAAGCAAGCATGCTGTTTTTTTTTTTTTTTTTCAGAAAATCAGAACAAATACAAATGTGATATTGTATATATAAATGTATATACAAAAAACAAGACGTTAATATCATGAGTTACATTTTAGACAATATTGTCAGTATTGTGTTTTTGCCAATGGAAATAGTTCCAAACAAAGCTGCAACAGAACCGTTGCTTGGCAATGTCATAGCATCGGGCAAACCTTTCTCACATTTTACAGTCCAGAATCAGATATGTCACTTTACAGTTAGAAATGACCACAATCTAGACTACTTTAAAGACAATGTCTGTAATGACACTAAAGTCCTGTTCCTAATGTAGTGTATAGGCCTATTGGAATTTACAGTGTCACAAGGCAGTTCAGATACAAACCGTGGCACTTGTCACAAGTAACACGCAGGGGTGAAAAATTGAGCTGCCATTTCATCTTGGTTATGCTGCAGTCAGAAAACATTCACTAGCTTGATGTTGCTGTCAAGGGCAGAGAGAAAGCAAACAAGTGTGCATAAGATTAATCTGACAGAAGACACTGCATGTTACGTTGCTTCTTTGAAGAGTTTGCAATCTGCTCACAGACAAACATTAAAGAAACAGATGTTTCCCTTCCCTTTAAACTCAACATTTGGAAATGATGGTGCAGAACATCTCAGAACATTCAAAGGCAGGCTGTGTCGAAACTCATCTTGTTATGAAGCCTGCTGGGATGTTGTATGGTTATTTTGGGAGTCTATTTCCCAGAGTAATGTTCCTTGGGTATTTTTAGTTTGATGAAATTACAACAATACATTGCAAAAACTTTGTTTATAACATAATATAGGTAAGCAATATCACCAGAGCAAGAGTCCTCTTTTATCGAATATCAGCACAACTACAAAATGTGATATTAATTTTATACAACATTTTAATAAACAATAAGTTGAAAATCAATTGACAATTTTTAGACACAACATGGTCAGTTTTGACTGTTTATGCTCCATTTGGTCAACAAAAGCAGGAAAGTTGCATCTCTCAGCAACACGCAACAGTGTTTTGTTACTGAATTATTCACTGTTTTTGAATTATGATGAGTCAATGATTCAATGACCCATTCATAAAGTCAGTGGACACTTGGGCTGCATCCAAAATCGCATACTTACCTACTATATAGGCGAAAAACAGTATGGGCCCTATTTAACGATCTAAGCACATGGTCTAAGCGCAGTGCGCAAGTGCAGTTAGCGCGTGTCCGAATCCACTTTTGCTAGTTTAACTACAGGGAAAATGGTCGGCGTGCCCAGCGCATGGTCTAAAAGGGTTGTCCCTATTCTCTTAATGAGTAATAGGTGTGTTTTGGGCATAACATGCAAAAAAACAAACAGAGTGTAATTTCGCATTCCCTTTAAAAGCCAGTTGCGCTCGCGCCATGGCGGATTCGCTATTTACATGACGGAATTTTCAAACGGAAAGACTGAACTTTCCCAAGCGGAAACGGATCTGCTCGTGCACGAGGTTAAAGCGTATACCATATCTTTATGTACACAATATTAATCTTTTGCATTGTAGTCCTTTTATTTTAAATATTTGGCATGTTTGTGTGCTGCTGTGCGTCCCTGTGTGTTTAATAAGCAGAGTGTACGCGCTTGTTGGACCCGCCTATAGGCGCACATTACTAACGCGCTATTTAAATAACAAAAAAAAGAGATTGCACCATTGACTTTAGCCCCTTGAGCGGCATGGGATCACCGGTGACCCCAACTTTTATTGTTTACATTTATCGCGTGTTTACAATATCATTTTGTCAAGTAATAAGGTTAACCAATACATTGTTTGAAAGATACGACACTGTATATTCGTCTCGTTATAAGCATTATACAATCAAGATAACTTTGCAACCGTTTTTTGTTATTCTTTATCAACATAAACAATGTGATACAACTATGAAGAGGAGGGGGGGGGCTTACCTTTTTTGTGTTGTTGAAATGTAATGCTTGGCAGAATAATGATGACATCGATCTTTTTACCATGGGAAGAGTCCAGTATATGATGTACATGGTAAAAATTTGTCCAAAAATATGCAAACTGTTAAAAATATCCATAGAACTTCTATTGTTTACATCCTGAATTTTGCTAATCACGAGGGCGTTGTCCCGTTTATTCGACGAACTATCCACATCTAGCGCATTATTCAATGAAACATAACATATCAGTGTTTTTATTAGAGTGTCTGGAAATTAATGAGATCGGTCCAGAAGATGTCCGATAAAAACTGGCCATGTAATTTTAGAAAGAATTGAAGGATGTCAGACGCTTTTGGTGACGTATGATCATGCATAATGCATATATGTGTGGTAAAAAATAAACCAATAGCAATGGAAACTGTTGTGTTGTCATCCAAAGTGAAAGCCTATGCCATGACGAATACGCACATGTGCTGATTTGCATAATCTCGCGTTTATAACAGTGTTCCTTTGTGAGCGCAACCATTTGCTTCCCTGGAAATTTACGCACACGTGACAGTCATGACGCACAGAGGTCACCTGCTCGCGCTAGCACAGTAGCACTCGCTCGCTCTGTGTATATTAGCCTGCTGCAATGCGTTCACGGCGGGGAAAGAAGTTATTTTCTCCTGCTGCTGCATTGGAGGAATTTCTGCGAAGCAGTGATGAAGAAAGCGTGGAATATTCAGAAGAGAGTGCTGTAACGTTATCCAGCGTCGACTTTGAAGAAGAGGATATGTTTTTGGAAGGTCTCGATCAGTTTCAGATCGGTAAGTGTCTAATCATTTTAGTGAGTTTGTATAATATTGCTTTTTCGTTTTGATTTTCTGCACTATTGCGGCTTATAAGTACATTGAAAAACAGTGAAAATTCGTTGTGATTCAAGCGCTGAATTAGAAGAAACCCTATACAACATTGAACATATTACTCTATGTAATGTTAGCTATAGGCTATTGTTTTGTGTGTAAGTTAGAACGCAAGACGAAGTTTACAAAACCAAACTTTTCAGAGAAGAAAATGTAATTATATGTGTGTAAGGTAATCAGTTGTGTTAGGTGTATTTCTAATCCTTTTTGTGTAATTCAACAGTGACGAAACTTCAGATGATGCGAGGGTACCAGAGGCCTCTGGACAACAAGCGTCCGTGTGTGGCTGCAGCATCTTCAGCTGCATCCAGAAGTTCAAGAGGAAAGAACGGAAGAAAGAGACAGCCCAGCACTTTGTGGTAAGCAAATAACGTGAAGCAAGTAAAGTAATGTTTAGTGAGATTTAAAAAATAGCATTTGAGGGCATTATTATTGTCTGATTACAGTCTGCATTATTAGCTGGTAGTGTAAATGTGCAATCAGAGCAACAATAGTATGGAGGAGAATTGCTGTATGTGAATTATTTTTGAATATAAAATCTGTAAGCTGGTAGTGTAAATGTGCAATCAGGGCAACAATAGAGTGGGTATGGAGGAGAATTGCTGTAAGCGAATGATCTTTTGAATAAAAAAGTCTGTAAGCTGGTAGTGTAAATGTGCAATCAGGGCAACAATAGAGTGGGTATGGAGGAGAATTGCTGTAAGCGAATGATCTTTTGAATAAAAAAATCTGTAAGCTGGTAGTGTAAATGTGCAATCAGGGCAACAATAGAGTGGGTATGGAGGAGAATTGCTGTATGTGAATTATTTTTGAATATAAAATCTGTAAGCTGGTAGTGTAAATGTGCAATCAGGGCAACAATAGAGTGGGTATGGAGGAGAATTGCTGTATGTGAATTATTTTTGAATATAAAATCTGTAAGCTGGTAGTGTAAATGTGCAATCAGGGCAACAATAGAGTGGGTATGGAGGAGAATTGCTGTATGTGAATTATTTTTGAATATAAAATCTGTAAGCTGGTAGTGTAAATGTGCAATCAGGGCAACAATAGAGTGGGTGTAGAGGTAGATTGCTGTATGTGAATGATTGTTTGAATTTCAGATTTGAAAAGGCAATAATATTTATTTATGTGTAAGATAATCAGTTATGTTAGGTGTATTTCTAATCCTTTTTGTGTAATTCAACAGTGACGAAACTTCAGATGATGCGAGGGTACCAGAGGCCTCTGGACAACATGAAAGCGTCCGTGTGTGGCTGCAACATCTTCAGCTGCATCCAGAAGTTCAAGAGGAAAGAACGGAAGAAAGAGACAGGAGCTGACAGGACATCCCACCAAAAGCAAGGTTTTTGACCCTCCTTCTCATACTTTTTGTGGGTGTCACAGTCCCGTGCACATCACCAACGACAGCAGGGCAGGTAGACGCAAATGTAAGGTGTGCCACTGGAATTCTCCTGTGAAGTGTCACAACTGTGATGTAGCTTTCTGCTACCTCCCTAAAAGGAACTGCTTTATGGATTATCATGCACAGAACAACCTCCTAGTGTGACTTCATATTTAGTCCAACGAATGATAGCACTTTTGCAATAGGGACTGTGAGAGTATATGTACCGGGTGGACGAGTGGGCTTGACAAACCGTCCTTACCTGTGGTAAAACTCTCCTCTATGTGTGCTGGACACTTCTAGTGTGAATGACAACCTCCTGTGACTTTTTAGTCCAGTGCAGAATGGCTAATTTGCAATAGGGATTGTGAGAGTATATGTACCGGGTGAACGAACTACCAGCTAATTGACAAACCATCAACAGAACAGCACTGCCAAACTGTGCAATACTTTGTAAATAGTACATTTGTTTTATTTATTTATTCAAAAAAAAGTTGGGGGGGCTTTTGAGAAATGTGTATCACTGTTGATTGCACTGAACTAAGAAACAGTTGTTTGTAACTATATACAGATGTATAAATAAAAAAAGTTTTATTTGCTAAATAATGTGTCATTCTTAACCATTAAATGGATGGTAGTGAACAAATAAAAGACTTTGTTATATATACTTTTTATAAGCAAGTTGCCAAATGTCACTTTAGGGTCCTTTTGGAGCCTTTTCCAAAAATGCACATAACTGCATTTTTATAAACATTTAGGATGTAAACAATACACCAGAGAAAGTATATAAGTTGTGCTTTGTCGTATTGTAATAAGAAAATATATTGAAATGATCAAAAAAACTTGTTATAGCTCATGGTAAAAGTTGGTTACCAAGTGTCCCTTTGGAGTCTCCAAGTGGCCTTTTTGGGTAGGTGCCCTGACATGCGCTGAAATAAATGCTTGTAAAAAAATCATTTTTGCTTGTATAAACTTCAAATTTGAAACATACATTGTTAAGACCTATGGCTTTAGTTTGCTTGTGTTTCCAGGCCCGTATATTTTTGCCTTAAGCATTTTTCTTTTTCATAAATATTTATTATACAAAAACAAATTCTCGTCCATTGTTTTTGAGCTTATTTATCTCTCTATTAGTAATTGCTCAGAGCAATTTTAAGTCTTTCATAGTAAACTGCCAAGTGTCAGCTTTTAAATGATACCTTGGTTTTGTGTGTAGCCAAAAGGACTAGTTAGCAACAACCATTTTATTATGGGTATGTCATTTTGCACTCGATTGCCAAAACGTGGGGCGAGTAGTAAGGGGTTAGACCAGGTTTTTGTTGGTCAATGGCACAGTCTATTTCAGTTGCCTCAAAATAGCAATGCGCCAACAATGCACCTGAATACACCTCGTTTTCAGACCAGCATGCCCATGGGCGCACAAATGGGTGCAAATGCATTTGCTATTTAAACAACGTGGCGCAGGACGTGAAAATGATAACTGCGTCAGGCTAAAACTAGCAAAAGACACTTGATAGGGCCCTGTGTGACAAAAGTTGTATGACCAAATTCACAGTACCTGGATGACCTACTACTTCCTGTGAGATTCTGAAGTGTGCATATAATGGGGTAACACTTTACTTGAAGGGGTGTGTATAAGACTGACATGACACCTTCATAATCATGATGACATGACACATGTCAAGAATATGAAGGAGGGTTTATGCATGTTTATGACAACTGTCGTTAAGTGTCATTCGCTCAATTATGCCATTTCTAATGCAAATATGACATTGTTTGAGATGTCTTTGTTATGACACCTTAACATAAAACAAATACATCATAACCTGTCAGTGTCTTGGTAATGACAACTTGACATTACCAAGACAACATAACCTGACATATAAATATGGCCATTATAACATTTTAATGACAAATTCAATGTGTACCGCTGTAGTTGAGGTCAAGAAAAATATTCATGACACAGTTATAATGGCCTTATGACAGCTTTATGTCAAAACCAGCCATATGACAGTTTGATGTAATGTTAACCCATAAAGCTAAGTGGTTTCTTAAGTTTGATCATTATTCTGCTATGTCATGTTTATGACATGATTTATGTTGTCTTGTCTTAGTAATGTCAAGTTGTCATGACCAAGACACTGACAGGTTATGATGTATTGGTTTATGTCAAGGTGTCATAACAAAGACATCTCAATCAATGTCATATTTGCATTAAAAATGTCATAATTGAGCGAATGACACTTAATGACGAGTTGTCATAAACATGCATAAAACCTCCTTCATATTCATGACATGTGTCATGTCATGATTATGAAGGTGTCATGTCAGTCTTATGCACACCCCTTCAAGTAAAGTGGTACCTATAATGGACACTTTACTATTCCATGAGGTCAAAATTTCATATTTCTATATTCACAATTTTATATTTATAACATTAATCTTATAACATTATTTAATTGTAATTGCTGTGTAAATGGATTTTGATAAGTAGTAAGATAGATCTAATTTAACTGGTAGAACAGCCATAGCGTATAGTGTTAAATAGTGTAATTAATTAAAAGATTATCAGTGTACGTTTACCTTTTATAAACAGACTTGAGCACCTGCCCCCCAAAATGCCTGTGCATGGCTCCAACAAATATGGGTATGTCCATTCCATCTTTTTCCACTTGAGGTCATTTATACGCTGTAAAAAATAATCATGGGTCTTGTAATTTTAATTAAAAAAATGAAGGTGATAATTAAAAATATTGTGTATATTTTATTAAGAAAATTGGTTCAGTGTTTTATTGAAAACATTGAGAACATTTCACTAATAAAACCAAGGATACATTTTCCTAATTTAAGGAAACATGTGCCATGTGATGAAAAACCAAGAAAACCTTTCACATCCAAGTCTAAATGTAGAGATCTTACCCAGGGCTACGTTTAAAAAAAAAAAATCATTATTATTGCAAAACACTACTGTATTCTGGTGCAGCTAAAACACTAAACTAATGCTTCCCACTCAATGAGCCATTTATCTGGATGTTTGCCGTTTCATCTTCTACTGTTTGCCAGTAGACTGGAAGGTTTAAAAGACTTTGTAGCAAAGTAAAAACTGCATTAACGATTCTTTTAATATGACTATGCTAATGATCATGTCAAGCACTGGGTGGCCCTGGAAAAAAACATTGGTTTGTATTAAAAACTCCTGTATGATTTGTGTTTTGTAGTCCTCCTGCTAGCAGAGTTTATTTTAAAATGTGCAGTCTTTAACATGAATACAAGAGGTTAAAAATAGATAAAGGCAGCCATGATGCCGTTCAGAATGCACAGAAAAACAGAGCAAGGCCCTTATTTTGGAAGCTTTGGTATTCAGATGAAGAATCACAAAAATGTTGCTACTTTTACTGGCAACAGCTTGTTAGGCCACTGCATTTTAAGTGTGACGACACGAGAGCAGACAAAACACAGGAGGTTATAATCTAGGTGGAACCTACCCCAAAAACACCGACCACGCCACCCTGGGAATTTCACCCAGAGAATGATTTTAATTCTTAATTGCAATGGTATGGATACAATTAAGGACACACAGGTACGTATACAATTCAGCCATAGACGAGGTTCAATTTTAACAGGAACAACACCTTTTATTTCAATAATTTTAAAACAATTTCAGACACATTCATACTTTGGGGAACAGGGGGAAAATGATAATTGCTGCTGAGGCTTACCAGTGGAGGAGAAGGGCATTGAGGAATCCCAGGGAGAGTCCCCCGTGAACACACACAAACACACAACAGTGAACACAGCAAAGAAAATGGAGTAAACAACACAGCACTTGAAGGGGACACCACCACCCGGACACCAACACCACCACCTTTCGGCTCTCAGCAACTGAAACGAAAAAAAAAAAAAAAAACGGGACACACACACACAATTAACAGGGATTCACCCAACAGAAAGAAAATCAATATATGATATTTGGATGAAAAGAACAAACTGAAATAAACTTATCACAATTTAAACACACTATAAACTGCCAGAACCAACAGTGGTTCCAGGAAGGCAGTGCAAAACAAACAAATATAAATTCAAAAGAAAACACTTGTCAATAAAACAAAGAAAACCAAACTCAGTAATAAGAAAGAATCAAGCAAAATGATTGGCCAAAAGAACGCCAGGTCGTTACGAGCTAAACTCATTCTGCTACATAAGCACGAAGCTCACAAATCTTTTTGTGACAGACATGCCACAACAAAAAAGGTGAGGTTGGTTTGGACATCTTCCACATTGTATAGTCAGAACGTAGAAATAAATTGGGGAGCTCTATTTAAATGGTCTACAAACATACAACTAAAGAGGAAGAATGGACGGATGAATTAACGGTTGTCAAAGTACACTAGTTTGGCAGAGTAGGTAAACGACAGTGTTCTGTGGGGAATCTCTGATGCTCAACCGCAGGGGGCCACACAGCACATGCTCTTCCTTTCATGTGCTAATATTTTGTTCGAAAAACTGTGGGAGCTTTGTCAGTGATCCTTTGGTCAACATTATGATGAGTAGCAAATGTGTGAGGTACATACACTGTAGGGTGCTTTCACTGCATAGAGTCTATGAAGTACTGAAGAGAACAAATACACTTGACAAGTAATGTTTGCATGATGTTTCAGCTTTGAAAATGTACTGATTCAGTGAGGGAAACAGGCACATTTATAATCACATTTTAAAGAGACCATTGCGATTGTCTGTCCATGTTGTTGATAGAAAATGTAGCTTTTAGCTGTGCAATGTTAAATTGCATGTGCAGTCACACTGGTGAAATTTTGCAAGCAAAAAAAGATGTCCATTGTTAATAGTTTAGCAATGCACAAAGCACTGCTCGCACAGAGGTCATTTTCAATCCAAGCAAATTTTAAATTCTAGTAAACAACTTGGACCCACTAAAAAATCTGTAAGCAGAAAAATTTCCAATTGCGTGGATTCCTATAGAAATGATTGGATTACAATTGGATATACAATGGGACTAAAGGCTCACCAAGGTAAAATCCACCTCTTCTCTAAACCACTAAATAGCACAAAAACTTACTGCAGCACTTTCCTAAACATCCCCGTCTCATTAAGCACATGGATATTTGTCTGATTCTTGAAACAATAATGGGCAGCAATGCAAAATTAATTTAGCTCTTATTTAATCTAATATTTCACGTTGTTTTTTTAATCTTATAGATTTATGTAGTAAATTAGAATAAGTATAATTAATTAAAGTGGTTGGCTGAATGGACTTTCAATAAAACCTGGCTGCGTTTGCAGTAAAAAGGTAGAAAAAAATAAAAATAAAATCAGTGCTACCTGTCTAGAGAAGACGTCTCAGGTTACAACTGTAACCGGTTCCCTGAGAAGGGAATGAGACACACTATGGGCATGACAATTAGAATCTGGGGATTCCATGACGTAGGTGCCCTTTTACGTTCTCGCTGACACGTTACATTATGTCACTTCACCTCACGTTGGCCAATATAATGGTATGTTTTCTCACATACATCAGATACGATTCTGCAGGAGGCGTTCCCATAGCGTCAATGCCATGATACAGCATTGAGTTCCCCTCGAAAAGGGAACAGAGAAAAAAGTTTGATGTCAAATAGGTAGGAAAACTTCAATACCCATAATACACTGGTCATGTTGCCTATGGATATGCTTACCAGACTCAAATACCGCCTTGCTTTAGTAGGAAATACTTCTTAGCAAACTGTTAGTCACGATGTTGTCGACTTGTATCGTTCCTGAATGTAACAATTCAAAGGTTTAGCAGAAGTGAGTAATTTTTGGTTTCCAGGGAAGGATCCAGTGTGTTTTAGGCAGCGGCTAAAGGCTGCAAAGAATTGTAGATACCACTTTGACGGAAAAACTAATAAACCTCTGTGTTTCTAGTCAATACTTCAAACTGGATGATTATGAACACAGGCCAAACGGTGTGAAAAAAAAAAAACTGCTGTTCTTTCAGTTCTGCCCAACCCCCGAAGCAAATCGCTGTCATGCACAGGTAAGAAAGCTGTTGCCATGGTGTTCCATTTTTACCATAATGCTGCCATGGCCATTTTATGAAAGCTTATAATGTGCATCTGATCCAAGTTGCTGACTGTTACAGTTCTCCAATGATAGACACGGTGATCTCCTGCGAAAAACAACAACAACTGACCCATCAACAGACCAAATGTAGCTCCACTGAAATGCAAAACACTGATTTTGATGTGAAATTGGGGTATGTGACAAAGACATTATTGACATTGTCATGTTTTGCAGTCATGTCCAAACCAGTTGAGCAGTCTGTCACAATACTCATCCACATGCACATGATTGTCTCCCCTATATGAGTTCCCCTTCTCCTGGTCCAATCTCTTTCTGTGTTAAGGCAAGAACTGCTGCAGCTTCCTAATTTAGAAAGTTTTGTGCCCTATTTGCAGATTGTTATTTTCCTGTGCTGACATTTGGCTTTTTTGTCTTTTGAAAGGAAAAAATTGCTAAAACACCACTTTCATTGTTTTTAGTTGGTTTATTTCGCCTCGTTGTGAAAAAACATCCAACAACCCGCAGCCCGAAATCATTCAAATGGAAGGCCATGGCCTTTGGATATAGGAAGACAGGAGGCAGGTAGGTGGGAAAATAAATGTCACTCACGTCTCGATCTACAAAAGTCATCATAATAATCTCGGCAGCACACTGTTGCTTTGAGCTGCTCAGGCTCTTTGTCAAACATATTGAGGAATGTAATTCTTGGAGGATTTGTGGCAAATCGCTTCTGCCAGTTTATGCAGAATGAAAGAATACAAAGCACAAGTTGCTCACACAAAACAGGGAGACAGTAGCAGATAGAGAAGAAAAAAAAAAAGAGAAAAGACTGTCTTGCATTCGCAACAAGTGGCGGGTGTCACAAAGGCAAGATGGCTCAGCCGAACATTTGCAGTCACAGTCGTTTCGTTTGACAGCTCTTTCCCTCCAGGGCTGGACTGGGACAAAAAATCGGCCCAGGCATTTTGGCCCAGATTGGCCCACTATATAACACAACCGAACTTTGCACGGCCTTGAATATGTATACCAACTCCTATTAAAACCACTAATGCCATAAGTGAATAGGAGTGAGTAAGAGTTAACCGATGAAATAACTACTAAGTTGAACTATACTCCACAGTGATGAATCCTAAAGAAAGCTATAAGCTGGGATAGCAATACCGGTTTTCCACCCAGGTTTTTGTGAAATCTGTGGTGAGTGCACCTCTGTCCCTTTAGGGGGGTTTGGGGGCATGCTCCCCCGTAAGAAAATTTAGTGCTTTTTAATGTTAAATTCATCAATCTGGTGCACTTTGAGAGTTAAAAATAAAGAGCTCCAACCCATATTCCTTGTGCAAATTGAACAAAGAAAAACTCAAAACTCTTTTAGTTGTGATATAGTGTCTGTCTACATTATAATAGTTAATAATAGTTAACTACATAATAATAGTTATAATATTAATCCCATGGCAGTAATAGCCACATGTTGTAAAACAAATGCACTGAAAAATAAAAGCTTAAAAACTAAAATAAAAACTTTCATAATTAGTTTCGTACTTATTTCTATACAGAGATAAGCACATGATCTTTTATTTTGACGGAAACGGCATCAAGCTTTTATTTTGAAGAAAAATATGGTTTACAAACTCATTACTCATTATTGTCTCATTACAATTCTAATAAAATGCGTAATCGTCAAATATGCAGATGTGTAAATAATGCGTAACTGGGTAGTGGGTTCCTACATAGCCTAATGGTGTGTTCACACCGAACGCGAATTTAATTTTTTGGGCGAGTAGATTACATACAAAGTCCATGCAACGACGCGAATTGGACGCGCCGGGCGTTGCGAATGACGCGAATTGGGCGACGCGTTTGCCGCGAATGTCCTCCGCGCAAGTTGAAAAATTTGAACTGGAGCGAATGTTCAAGCGTCTAACTAAACGCGATAGACGCGTATTTGGCGCTCTATTCGCGTTCGGTGTGAACACACCATAAGTGTTGTGACAGTAACATTAGCCTAGTTCTGCTTACCACAGTTCTCTGCACTCACTCATCTCTCTCCTTATCCTCCTCGCTATCCTCATCAGACACTTGAAGGGCCTTTGAAGTTTTTTTTTCACGCTATTTCTCTGCACATTCCTTGCGTTTCTTCTCCATCGCTATTTTGACAGATACACACTGAAACTGTCACACTGCTCGCTCACTCAGAGCTCAAAGGGGGAGGAGTTTAAAGATGTGATTGGACCAGCCCAGTGTCAATCAAGAAAATAACCAATGGGCTGCTGATTTACGCGTTTCATCATGCGCCGGTCTGTGAGAAAAAGAAAAACCTACGCATATGTTGTCCAATGCATTACACCGGCACAAAGATCCCAGAGCCGCCAATTAAACAAAACTAAACGCAATGGGCCGCCGATGTACGAGTTTTATGGGCCGTTGAAAAAAATAAAAATTAGTATGAGATGTATCGGCCCACAAAGCACGTCGGCCCACCGGGCAAATGCCCGGTATGCCCGATGGCCAGTCCAGCCCTGTTTCCCTCTCCAAACCAGACCAGCCGCTCCACTGTGACCATTCATCCACTTTGAGTTCTACCAGAAAGACTCTGGAGAATAAATACTGTAACAATAAATACATTTATTGATAGCCCAGCAAGCAATAAAGTTCTTTGGCGTAGGCCCCGTCCATAGCTCGCAATCCGAGGGTCCGGACTCTGCATTTCCCGCCTGGAGACGAAGGCAAGGGCGCAGCCGACCCCCTGTGAGGTATAGGAAGGGACCATCCTGGTGGTGGTGGGGAGGATGGATAGGAAGGGACCATCCTGGTGGTGGTGGGGAGGATGGATGGGAAAGGACCATCCTGGTGGTGGTGGGGAGGATGGAGGTGAATGAAAGCGTCAGCATCTGCGAACTCAAACATGTGTAAGTACTGGTCTTTTATACCGCAAGTATTAGACACGATTGGATAGATGAGAAGGTAATAAGTGACGTAGCAATTGAGTCTTCCTGGCAGAACTTAACGCTAAAGCTTCCATTTCCTGTTATGTAATTCTTAAAAACCCAGCTGAGGACTTATTCCTGTCTCCACTACTGGAGTGAACGAGCGGTAACTAAAGCTATCATTGCCGATTGCTGGGTAACGCCGTAATCCCCGGCAATTAGAGACATATGATACAGCTTCAAAAGACTCATTTCCCCCCACCACAAATAAGATCCTTGATGACATTTAATGCACTTATAATTTGCTTTGAAATTGCCCTTTCAAGCCGACACGCACGTAAAGGCAGCTTATCGATTACTACTTAACGGGAAGCTGATCTGCAGTTAAAATGGGCAATTAAATGGCTGGTAATTATATATTGATTGAAAGCTGCGGCATTTGTCAAAGGCCGGGTGTGTAACTCATGCCGATGTGGAGGTAGGTATGGAGGGCGAGAAGGAAGGCAGCCCCCGTACAGCCTATGCCTCCAGCTTTGGGATTTCCTCCAAGCCATGATGAAACCTATATGACCTTCCTGATTTTGTTTTCATCACCTTGTTCCTCTGAGAATCTCATTGTTCTGATTGCAGGATTTGGATAATTGGAGAAAGGAGGCACCTTTTTCCTCCACCTTTTAGATGGTGAGGCAGCAGAACGGAAGACAGCAGGATTTGTGCAGGCTCGGTAATGGCACCTCTTGGGTGGAAGTATTGATTAATCAGCATCTTGCAGCCAGATCCGGTGTGTGTGTTGGGATCAAACCTCGCTGGCCAGTTAATTAGCAGCAAAGATTTTCTTTCTATGATGGAGGACAGAAGAGACAGGAAGGGAACATGTTTGAAATGGTAAAATGGACTGCATTTATATAGCACTTTCACAGACCCAATGGCCACCAAAGCGCTTTACAATTTGCTTCACATTCACCCATTCACACACTCAATCATACACCGACGGCGGTGTCAGCCATGCAAGGTGCCGTCCAGCTCGTCAGGAGCAGCTGGGGTTCGGTGTCTTGCTCATGGACACTTCAACACTTGGTCAGGTGGAACCGGGGATTGAACCACCAACCTTCTGGTTTGTAGACAACCTAAAAACAAGCTAAAATATGTTTTACGATGGGGGTTTATTTGAATACCAATCATGCAAGAACACAAGTTGTGTCTCCATGTGTTATGTCACACTCCCGCTCTTGCTCGGTGACCGTGATTTTGCCAAGTAAGATATGTTCCTGGATCAACATATTTTGTTGATCCTGGAACAACGTTCCCGTCCACAAAATGTATTCCTATCCCTTCCCCTAAACCTAACCCTACCCATAACTTATCCCTAAAATCAGAGGTGATAGGTGAAGAACACATTGTAACCCAAAACTGTAAACTTGTCCCTCAAATCTGATTGGTTGATTGGAATGTTCAACAAAGATGTTGATCCAGGAACATTTTGTAGTTGGTGAAATCACATTCACCGCTTGCTCACCATCTGAAAATCTCATAATTCCATATATACATTAAAATGAGGCTTACAATCCTTATAAGGCTTAAAACAATCTTTTTTCCTGTGAATGCTGTAAGGTAATGGAGTAGTCACATAGTGTTAAATGTGTTTGCCAGTATGTGGCCTTTTAAGTTTCGCAGTGATACTAATAGGATTGGCTAGTGCCTCCGCTGGGACGGCTGATAAGACTGCGTTACTCACCTCACACCCTGCCAACAGCGGTGGAGGACGTGGCCCAATATGCTCTCATCCTTACAAAGGGAAAC
This sequence comes from Rhinichthys klamathensis goyatoka, assembly GCF_029890125.1. Lineage (NCBI taxonomy): Eukaryota > Metazoa > Chordata > Actinopteri > Cypriniformes > Leuciscidae > Rhinichthys > Rhinichthys klamathensis. The sequence goes on from NW_026606617.1 coordinate 619,962, forward strand.
ATGATATCATTTTTGTTTATTGTTTCTTGTGTGTTTTGGAACATTTCAAAATGCCAAATTCTCAACAGCATGCACATACTGCATGCCTAAATTGCTGTAAATGAATTAATTTTCTTATTGTATTAACAAACATTATTTCCAAACACCTGTTTTAAATGGCTTTTTTTTCTGCTGATAAAAGTTGCAGGCATGTAATGACTTTATATCTGGAGTTAAAAAGGGTTGATTTAGTGGATACAATATGTGTCTGTCTCAATGGCTGTTTCTTTCTTTCCTTTTTTCATATCAGAGAGAGGAATAAACAGTTAAAGGGTTAGTTCACCCAAAAATGTCACCATACGTCTTAGCCCGACGTAAGCATGACGTGGTAAAAGAACGCTTCTAGTCCAGCAAAGAGTTGGTGCCGCTTTGGAACCAATTTTCCAGACCGAGAACCGGTTCTTTGGCTGGCGAAACAAAAAGAAATGGTTCGCCAGTAGGCACCGGCTCCGAACCGGCTCTCAAAATGCTTTGGTGGAAAAGGGGTATGTGTGTCTAGACTGCAGGGTGATTGGCACTGGAGGTTCGTCTTGGAATAAAGGAAATGCTGTAGTGGTGATTGTTTAGTCTTCAAATTCTGCTGGCTTTTGTCTATTTTTGTTCCATTTTATTTCCTTTTTGCATCAAAAGAGCACAGATAATGTTTAATAGGGCCTCCAAGTGGAGCCATAAATATTGTAATTATGAGTTAAAAGAAAACACACACACACACACACACACACACACACACACACACACACACACACACACACACACACACACACACACACACACACACACACACACACACACACACACACACACCACACACACACATTGAGTTTCCATGTTTTAATCTGACTTTCAATAGACAATGATTTTTATACTGTACAAACTGTATTGTATCCAGTATATACATATATATCCCTAAAAGCAACCTTCACAGAAAAGCATTTTTACATAAAAAAGAAAAAAGTAGTATTATGTTTTTCTCACATGGACCAAAACATTTCCCAGCAAGGACAAAGATTTCAAGTTTTACTATGTTTGTGCTGTGGGGACATATGGTTTCCCCGGAAAACACACACACACGTTTACTAATCCACACCATAATCCTAACCTATGACATAAAACGTTGTGTTTTTACACTGAATAAAAAACTAAACAAACAAACGTATTTACCAGTAGGAAACATAAAAGATGGTGGGAGGCAACTCTAGAGCAGATGGTATCGATCGACTTTGCTAGTTGATTTAATTTCAGTGCTGTGTTTCAATAATATTGAGATGTTCATTATGACCAGCATCAAGCAAATGAGTCTTTACTCACCCTTTTTGCCTGGCATTATGCAACTTCATATTGACCTGAAATCATGAAATATGTTTACATTGTGATTACGCTTCAGACGTATGAGCTTCATGGGTGATGAAGGCAGATTGTTCTGTTTGGCCTATAAAGATATAAGGATTGATTTAATGATTAGCTTAATTTGAATTCCAATAACAGAATAATAACTACCTTTTAGCTGTTTAGTTGCTTCACAAAGATAAAACAGGATGGCATTAAACTTGCCATTTAGCTTCTGGCCGTGTTGGCACAGGTGCATATAAATGTGTTTTTTCTCTCTTTCTCTCTGATTAATCTGAACAGGTTTAGCTGAGTTCTAAGCATATTTCTGCCATGCATTACAGTTTTTCTCAAATGCTAAAACACAAAAGCCAATCCTCTAAATCAAATGACCAGTTGTCTAAACACATTTACTAAATCTAGCCATCATTTTCCAATATCATAAACACATTTCACATGAAGACACAATTCACAAAACACAATCCTCCGTTCTCATAAATCTTAACACATTTTTCCTTGCTAAAACACAAGTTGCAAAAGAACTCTGCTCATATTCTCAAATGAAAGCTCATGTGATGCAAAATGCTTGCCACAGTCAGCAATATTTGAACACAATGAACACACCTGGCGTCATTCATTACACACAACGACTCAAAATTGAAGACACTTGTTGCTAATGCTGTGACCACATGTATAAAAGCAAGTTCAGAGTGCACAGTTTGCTGAAGATTACAAACAAACACAATGGATGAAGGCAGAGTCAGGGGAAGAGGAATTCGAGTCAGAGGAGGGAGAAGAGCTGGCCATGGAAGAAGAGGAGCAGGCCAACGAGGAAGAGGAGAAGGTCCAGGAGGGAGAGCAAGACAACCTCGCACCATCATTACGGACGAGATGCGAGCAACAGTCATTGACCATGTCATTGTCCATGGCATGACAATGGCTGAAGCAGGACTAAGAGTCCGTCCAAACCTGAGTAGGTTCACCGTGGCCACCATTATCAGGGCATTCAGACAACACAACAGGTATTGTCAACACATGTTTCTTTCTTTAGAGTTGAAAGAATGCCACATAGAGGTGGGAGGGTTGCCATATTTACAGTGGCACAAGAAACCCTCATTGTGGATATGGTTCGTGAGAACAACCTCATTAGACTCCGGGAGATCAGAGACAAAGTCATTGCCGATAATGTCAACTTTGAGAGCATTGATGATGTCAGCTTGGCCACAATAGACCGAGTTCTCCGGCGCCAAAAGATGCGGATGAAACAGGTCTATAGGGTTCCCTTTGAGCGCAACTCTGCGCGACACAAAGACCTACGTTACAAGTATGTGCAAGTAAGTATACATCCATGTTCACAGTACAGTTAGTGGACATACTGTGTTGCTCAGTGGCCTACAGTACTTCTGGACAATACTGTGCTACCTGATTGACTGTTGTTCTGAACACCTGTGCACTTTCACATTTTCACAGAGGATATTACAGTTGGACGCGATGGCTAGACCTCATGAGTACCTCTTCCTGGATTAGGCTGGCTTCAACCTGCAGAAACGAAGGCAAAGAGGCCGTAACATCATTGGCCAAAGAGCCATCACTGAGGTTCCTGGCCAACGGGGGGGGTAATATTACTCTTTGTGCGGCCATGGGTTTGGAGGGGCTTGTCCACCGGCATGCTGTCCTTGGGTCTTACAACACCCAACGTCTCCTCACCTTCCTAGAGGAGCATTTATGTGATCATTTGGGACAATGTACGCTTTCACAGAACAAACCAAATCAGAGAGTGGTTCACCACCAACAGTAACCACTTTTTAAACGTCTGTCTGCCACCCTACTCCCCTTTCCTGAACCCTATAGAGGAGTTCTTCTCATCGTGGAGATGGAAGGTTTATGACAGACAACCATACACTAGAGAGAACCTCCTAAGGGCAATGGAGCTGGCCTGTGTTGACATCCCAGTGGAGGCCTTCGAAGGATGGATTCGCCATTCCAGGGCGTTTTTCCCACGGTGCCTGGCAAGAGACAATATAGCCTGTGATGTGGCCCGATGCCGCACAGTGATTGTGGTGTGTGTGTGGTGTGAATAAAGTAAATAAAAAACTTCACACCCTGATCATGTTTTCAAGAGTACTGTTGTGTGCAATAGATTCTGTTTTTGCATTGAGTTGTGTTACAGTAGTGTACATGCAGAATTTATACTCTTCATATGAAACTCACAAATCTAAATGCCTAATCCTCTGCAGAGATCTAAGAAGATCCATTACTGTAAAGTTTCTAAAAATATGCATTGGCAGTTATGAAACAAAGAACCTTCTCACAAATTGAGCATTGTGTTTTCAATTGTTTTGCTGTAGTGTGTAATGATGTGTATAGTGTTTACATTTTTGAAAGCTTCGAGCTGCTCTTTTGGTGTGAAAGTTTGAGTTTTGAAGTGAGAAGGTGTGGTTGTGTTTATGTAGCTTTAGAAAAGGGTGTTGTGTTTAGACATTGGGGAACATGGAGGAAACGTTTGTGAAATGTGTTTTAGCATTTGAGAAAAACTGTAACATATACATATTTTCAATCTATCTACATAAAATAAAGCAATACACAAATCTTTCCATTTGCCTCCAGCATGCATTTTCCTGCCATTTTCTTTTTCTTTTTTTACTGACCAAGGGACAGATTTACTAAACAGGGTATATTAGCGTGAGATCACAATCCCATACAAACGAAGATGGGAGTGGAAAGTTCTGTAAATGATCTACTGACGACGGTCAAATTAAAGAACACAGACCCAGCCGGATCATTTCCATAATGACCAACACAATCTACCAAGAGCAGAGCAAATTAGCGTCTGGTTTAAGACATGCTTTTTAGGAGGTAAATAATGGCACAAACACCAGTAAACTGACGAGCGCAAACCTTAGTTAATCACCTCGCGTGATTCATTTAAATACTCTCCTCCTATACATTTTGCGTCTGAAAGGGAAACTCCTACAAATGCATATGCACTAAGGTCAGCTGCAAAAATAACCCTGTCCACTCCTTTACAGCGCAAATTTTTCACTGCGTGTTTTTTGTAAATCCTGACAATAGTTTATTGCCAAATGAGGGTGTGTTGTCGTAAATCTGGCCCTAAATCTTTTTTTAAATTAATTAGAATTTGTTTTCTTTTTAAACTTATTTTTATCATTACAAGTAGTGAGATTTAGATTTATTAAATTAATTCTAACCCATAAAATATAGAATGTTATAGGAATATGATGTTTCTTTGTAACATAATTCTGTACCTCAAAAACAAGGTGGTTTATGTGTGTATAATCCTCGTGTTTTTGCACTTGGGTGGTGGTCTGTGTGCTCATCTATGCCCGCTTTGAAATGTTAAAGAAAATTGCTGTACATCTTCAAATATCTGGAAACCGTCACATCACATCAAATGTTTACTTTGTAAATGAAAAGTTGAAAACGAGATGTAAACAAATTCAAAATTAACTTGAACTGATTGATAAAAAAAAACAAAAAAACAGCGAGGTGTAAGCACCCTAGTTTGATCTATTAATTTAAGGGCCATTTACACAACACCATTTTCAACTAAAAACAGGAAACGTATGCATGTTGGGCGTTTATTTATGAGAACGGCATTTTGGGGGGGCTGAAAACGCGAACATTTGAAATCAGGTTTCAAAGTGCACGTATTTGAAAATTATCGGCTCCGTATAAACTACAAAAACGTGATTTTGTGAAAACGGTGACATCATGCACGTTTCACGTGTTCAGTCTAGCTGTGTAGTGTTTCTCTATACGAATTGACATCGCCAACTACTGGTCTGGTATGCATAGTACAGCGGTTTGACGTTTTTCATGGATCTTTGTGAACAGGGATCATTTTGACAACGTTATCGTCTGTACTGTATTATGCCATACAACACTTACATAACCCAGAGGATTTGGGAGGAAGCTAAAATGTAACTCTTTGGCTACCATCATGTAAGGCAGGATTTAGAAAAAAATGTAATAAATGGAAAAGCATTTGAAGAAAAGCACAATATGTCAACAAGTATGGGAGTATCTCTGTTATGCCTCAGGGCTATTTGGCAGCTAGTCGTACATAAGATTATGCGCAAAGAAGATTGTATTTAACCATGTCAATAAATCCTGGGAGCATCCTGGAGTAAGTGAAAAACATGTAGCTGAAACATGGCTGGATGTTACATTTACTGTACACATTTCATTGAGACTTTTACCTGAACACTTACTTAGTAAGTGCATTCAGGTTACTCTTTGCGGTAACACTAAACAGGGCATGAATAATCATGTACTAATAGCTGAGCTAGTTACTTCAACATGAACACATGATTAGTGAATATATGAACTAATCATGAACCAATGAAGAGTGATCCTTAACTACGACAGAAGTCATAATGATACATGCATGAATAACAGCAGCCTTAAACATGTTAGTACATGTTTGATAGTTAATGCATTAATTAACGTTTAGGGGTAAACAAAATCAATCAGGCTCTGTAAGAATGAATAAGAAATATTTTGACTTTGAAATACATTTAAACAATTTATTAGTCATAATTTAAACTATTGACATTAGCAGCAAACAGGAAACATGAACTAAGGTCAGGGGAACGTTTGCTGGGATCAGTTGTTCACTCTCCAACCAGACACAGGCCGTGATGATACTGTACCTCCGATCTCTGGCTTTTTGAAAAGCCACACAACATCACTTAAATGGGCTGAATACTAGTTGTAGTACATGTGTATTTGATAGTAAGTTTATGATAAATCATGAGCTGAAATTGGTAAGTAGTTAACAGTGAATTAATTATGATGGGCCCCCTCAAGTAAAGTCATGACAGTCATGCATTAATAAACCATCAATTGATGTTAGTGTATGGTTAGTTAATAATTCATTAATTATGATGTGCCTGATGTGTAAAGTCATGACACAATGGTGCACTTACAAATAATTAACTAAAATATGAATAAACATATACAATAAGAGTGCCATCCTTATTCCTTTACACCCATGGTACAAAACAAATTATGTTTGAAACAAAATTGTGTTATTTTATTTTTATTTATACAATTAAACATATATGGAAAAGCCCAAGCATACCTGTAAAGACACACATATGGCATGTTTACTAATGCTAATCAAAGCATATACGTTTTAAAAATACTACAGTGAATTACTGTATATAACCTCCTGAAAACTCCCAGATACAACATATATGCAAACATGTCTTAAATTATTAATTCTGTTTACCAAAGCTTTACCAAACATTTATGAGACTAAAATGCCATCATTACCATAGGAACATAACTAAGTTCGACACTAATGAGTGTCCCACCAGAAACATACCCTACAGAACATATTGGAGTTCCAGGAAGAAAAGTAGCTATTACTAAACATAGGCCTAAATAAACTATACAAATCAGAAAATGATTTAGATCAAATTAAATGTATTAGTGGTATAGTTATTAGTCTATTTTTCACGTTTGATTAGACAGATCTGAGTAATTAATGGCTAAATAATTATCTGCCATTCCAATTATTTGTTACAAAGCTGCAGATGGCAGATTATGATATTACAGTTTAAATTATGGCAGTATTAAATTAAATATTTAATTCAAATTTAGATTACTTCTTATTTATTCTTACGGAGCCTGATTGATTTAGTTTACCCCTAAACGTTAATTAATGCATTACCTATCAAACATGTACTAACATGATGTTATTCACGCATGAATCATTATGACTCCTGTTGTAGTTAAGGATCGCTCTTTATTGGTTCATGATTAGTTGATATCTTCACTAATCATGAGTTCATGTTGAAGTAACTATTAATTCAGACATTAGAACATGATTATTCATGCCCTGTAAGTGTAAAGTGTTACCCTCTTTGCTAGTAAAGTATGTTTGCTCCCTGGGAATTAAATCCATGATCTTGACATTCTTCGTTTCATGCTCTTCCTGTTGAACTGGAACATGTTAAGTCTGCTTTTAGAAAAGAAAACGAGGTATTTAGAACCAACACTGTCTGTAGATCAATGGCTAAAATTATAGAAAACATTCCCAAATCAAGAACAGACAGGGGAGGAAACGGAATATGACTGTTACACATGCAACATTTAGATTTATTTAATGCAGTTGTTGTAATGGGTTTTTATTTTTTTTTTATTCAAAAATCTACAACAACATCTAATTTGCCAGTGGACTTTAAGTGTCTGCAACAGGATTTTCTTTATGTGGCACAAAATGGCCAGTGAAAAATGAGAGAATCAGACCCCATAATTCAAATCTGTATCTACAGATCTCTTCCAGTGCATGACATCAATGACAATCAGATCTGCTCATGGGAGCTCTTAAGGGACAAAAACATTATTTTTAGGAGATCAATAAATCTGCAATGTAAACTGAGAGAGGCTTCTGTCAACTAAATGCACACCAGAAAAAGAGAGAAAATATTTATGCATCTGTCTTCAAATCTGCTGGTTCTTAATTTTCAACGTCTTTTATCTCAAGTTATGCACTTATAAAAACACAAACTGCATTTGGGGATCAGTCCATAAACTGATTTAGTGAATATGCACAATTACTCCAAATCCATCTTTTTCAGAAGCATTCTTTTTTAGCACCAATCTGTGCTGTTTATCATAATGATTATCATGAAAAAAACTAAATATTTCAAAGGAATTATCGAGACTTTTCCAACAAGTGTAATATTAAGCTAGTAATTACACATAAAAAGTCCAAAATTAATGGATGTTTCCTGTTTATAATACTGTAATAAATTCATTTATCAGTTACTTTAATCAACATTAGTTTGTAAGAAAAAAAAACTAGTATGCGTTATTCTGTTTTGGTTATGATTATGTATATCATGCTTGGAGATGTTCGAGTTCGAACTGTTGTAGTGATCTAAATTATAGATTTTATTCTAAAACTCTGGTCCACACAGATGTTGCTTTAGCTAGACACAATTTCAGATGAAGAATGTGAAGTTAGAAGTTCTTTTGTAGCCATATTCTAGCAGGTTAGGGATACATCTTCTTAAAAATAATAGATTGTATTTGTATTAAGCGCTACAAGAATACTTGTATTCTTGTAGCGCTTAATACAAATACAATCTATTACAATCTATACTTGTATTCTTGTAGCCATATTCTAGCAGGTTAGGGATACATCTTCTTAAAAATAATAGATTGCATTTGTGTTAAGCGCTACAAGAATACAAGTACAATACAATATAAAAAATACAAAATAAAACAGAACACTAAATAACACGTCATTTAAAAACCATAAGCCAAGTTAATCATTGTAAGCTGTCTTTAAAAGCTTACAATAATTTGGTTGAGCATATACAGTATACATCTCCATATTAATAACACTCAGCCTAATTATTAGTCTTGAACAATAAACTCAAGTTTCAGCTTTTGTTGGTTATGGGTATAGTCAGAATCACTCATGACTCATGAGTAGCAATCTTTTATATTGGGTGTGTCATTGATGCACCCCCTGCCAACATGGGCGGTGGAAGAGAAGGGGATAAAACAGCCTAACACAATCCCAACAGTGAACGGAAGAGCATCATCATCTCGATCCAATAACAGTGGCAAATGTCCAAAACAGAAGAGCATCTTCGTCGTCTCTGTCCAATAACAATGGCAAAAGGCCAACAAGAGGAATTTGTGGGCTGGCAGCTACAGCGAATGGTTGAAGCCACCCGACTGTCACCAGCAATGACCCGACACACTGGTGACATTAGCCCAGCAGTAGACACTACTGATCAACTAGCCAGAAGCAGATGCCTCTTAGTGGATTAAACACATTAAAGCGCTTGCACTCAGTAGGTGGAGGTATCACATGTGGCTGCCCCCTAGTGCTTTCAGTGAATCATAGCATTTACTACTTGGCAAGTAGCCAGGAGTCAATTGTCTTTGTGGTCAGTTGTCACATTCCCAGTTCCCCCGTGCAGTCACTTACCACTTGGCAAGAAGTACCAGCTCCTTAGCGGATTGCACATGCAATTGTAAATGACGTTCCTTTAGCGTGCTGCTCTGATTTCAGCCCTCTAATCACATACTGGTGGAGAAAAAAGACTTTGAAAAGAGGCCGCTGCCTAATTTAATCTTTTTCCTATCACTTCACATCCATAATTTGATTCTGCAGCTGTCACACACACACACACACACACACACACACACACACACACACACACACACACACACACACACACACACACACACACACACACACACACACGTTAGAGGGACAATCCTTCTGAACCAAACTGGGGTTAAGCACCTTGTTCAACCTTGATTCTTTGCAGAGCTCCAACCTTTCCAGTTACCATTAATCACCAAACTACACCACACCTGTTCATTACCCTGTATATTTGAAGAAAAACTTACAACTAGCTGGACATTATCACATTATTATGATGAATGCACTGTGCTGGGTTTTGATTACTTTTGACCTAACTCGTTAAACCCATTGATTTAAATAGTATAATCTTGTACCATATTGATATAAAAATACAAAGAGAGAGAAAAAAAAATTCCTTTTCTTTGTTATCCAGTGCATTCAATATTACATTGCGTCAGGGTTGGGACTGCAGTGGGTTCATAAAATGATGAAAAGCTAATAATAATCAAATCTGCAAGAGTTCTGAACATAAGCAATAGGCTTTTTTAGAAAGGAAAAAATAAGAATTAGGGAAAACTAATAAATTATGACCAATTTACTGCCATTTTGTGAATATTATGTAATCATGTATTCAACTGTAGTCTGATTATGAGTATTTTAAAACATAATATAATCTAATTGCAAGCATTTAATTTTTCCAAATTACATATAATCGATTACTACCCAGCACTGTATTCACAGTGTATCCACATTCACAGCTTCTTTAAAATGAACAAATACTGTACATGGACAAGATTTGAGAAAAAATACTTGTAGTAAAACATTCGGCCTATAGAACAAATACAATCACTGTCTGCAATAATTGTAAAATAATACGTTTTAAGTACGTTTAATACAGTCTAACTTTATTTATAGTTTCTCTGAACTAGTTGAAGAATGAACATTTTTCTATAATGTAATACGTCTATTTTACAATCTGGCAGCTTTCATTGTCATTGGAAAAAAATATTAATTTTAGTGGTCAATATTCAAAATTACTTGACCGCTGACAGTTGCAACTAACCAATCAGAAATATTTGAGAGAGATGTGTTACATGCAATTTGTTCATTTTACCTGAATGTACAAATGAGAATAATGCAAGCAGAAGCTTAATTCAAGGAAGAAACAAGTGCTACCTTACTATCACGGGTTGTAAGTAACGCACAAATACGAATAAATCAGGAAACTTTAATACAGAACTCACTTAGGAATACCCTGTAGAAACGGGCCACACAACACCTTAACATTGACATGCACATGACAAAGACTGCAGGAACACAAGGAGTATGAATACTAGACTAAACGAGGAACTAATAAGATATTAATTAGACAGCAGGTGAACTGAATACAACATTTAGACACTGGGAAACTGGATCAAATGACAAGGCACACAAGCAAACATGACAGAACCAAAAACACAATACAGGTTACACTTACCACACCATAAGTAAACTGCGCACCCAAGGCATTACTTCCATGTGGAGCCCTGGTTCCTCTCGGTTTTTGGTTGAACTCTTTTCCCTTGCACTGTCACCTTGGGTTTGTTCTGTCTTGCTCTAGTCCCCAATTTTAGTAATCTGCTTTGTGACAGTTCCAATTGCTAAAAGTGCTATACAACTAAATCAGAAATGAATTGAATTAACTCGCCTTACTCTTCACTAATACCATGTGTAAAACACGGAAGAAGCTTTTATTGCTCTCGTTTACTGGCATAAGCAGGCCACAGTATTGAACGCGGCCTTAGGCGCCCAGCCAACACAACGTGTCCCAGGAGAACGGGAATGGTCAGCTTCAGGCAAAGGCACAATCACTCACCTACTCACAAACGGGGACAACATGATCTTCAACTCCCTCTGGGATACTAATTGGCTTATCGACCTCATCTCTGATGTACAACCTGCCTCTGAAGGTAAAAAAAAAAAAATCATCCTCTGGAAACAGATGTGTAACTGCTCACCCAGATACAGTAAGTGATGTTTTCAACTGTTACAAAGGAGACCCGATTTTTGTCTAAAACATGAGTTACTCAGTAGTAATTTCTTGTTTTTAGAACTGGTACAGAAAAACGGTACAACGTTGCAGTTTTGCTTTTGAAATTGAATTACGTGCTGCCGAATCACAGCCATACTGTTCAGAACAACTGTAAACCTGGTTCTACTTCTTTAAAGTGCTGCAATCTTCTGCTCATGCGAGTGATGCAAGTCTAAGTCTGGCCTATCTAATTATTTTCTGTCTCATCTTCACTGTCTATCCAATAAATTGGCAAAAAAAAAAAAAGATTGAGAATGCTGTCAAATCCAAATATCTCAGAACGCACAGCCAATTTTAAACAGTCGATGTAACTTTGTCAAACTGATTTCATCAGTGTGCTGACTGCACAATCAATAACTTCAGAGGTGTGATTATTTATGAGGAAACATTGATGAAAGAGGCATTTGAGTGAATATTGGTGAATGCATAAAAGTTGGCATTTGTGTGTCAGAGTATTTTTTGCACTTGAATGCTTCTTCGACTTACACTAAAATGGCATTTTGGGGGCCTGAAAATGCTAACTTTTGAAAACGGGTTTCAAAGTGCAAGTTTTTGAAGTGTCTGTGTAAACTACAAATATGCAAATTTGAGAGGTCATATGCATGTGTTTCACGTGTTCAGTCTATTGGCACATAGTGTTTATTTACAAAGTGACATCGCTAACTACTGGCCTGACAGCAGAATACAGCGTTTTCGCGGATCCGTGTGAACGGGGAAAAACTTGTCCATTTTTAGTACATCGTTGTCGTGTAAACGTACCCTCAGTGTAGTAGTAATTTTGTTATTGTGATTCTGTTTCTTGTATTCCCTTATCAGGGGTGCGTTTCCCAAAAGCATCGTTAGCCAACTATGGTGACAAGTTCCGTCGTTATTGGCATAGTTCAACGAGTCGGTGTTTCCTGAAACCATAGTTCTAACGAACATTCGCAAACAGCAACGCAAAGTTGTGTGGTTGGAGCGACAGCTCTTGGCCTGTGGTTAGATTCATAGATTCATGTGGACTCAATAAATCCTTATCTTAAGTCAAATAAGCAAGCTGACATTCAGTACAACCTATATCTTTTATTTATAATACATACAAATGTAATTTGTCAAGAGATTTAAAGCTTCGTTTTTGAATGGTGTGCATGTGCGAACTTGCTCTATTAAGTAAGATCGAATTAATGCTAGATGTTTTGCTATTACGGACATGGCATCTGAGGACTATTTCTCATTTTTCTCAGTTATTTTGCTTTATTTCAAGATTCAATCATAGGCTCGTTCCTATGTACTAGAGCATGTTTGCACATGCGCACTATTCAAAAATGACGCTTTAAATCTCTTGACAAACTAAATGACATATGTATTCTAAATACAAGATATAGATTGTACTGAATGTCAGGTTGCTCATTTGGCTCAAGATACGTATTTATTGAGTCCACATGTCATTAAACAAGAATCTATTATTCTAACCACAGGTCGACAGCTGTCATTCCAAACACACAACTTTGCGATGCTGTTTGCGAATGTTCGTTGGAACTCGTTGAACTATGATTATAACGACGAAACTTGCGACCATAGTTGGCTAACGATGCTTTTGGGAAACACACCCCTGGTTAGTTCTTGATTACCCCTTGTTGTTGGTTGCCTTAGTTACTGATTAGTTTCACCTGCGCCTTGTTTAGTTTCCATTGTTTGCCTTATGTATTTTAAGCCCTGTGTTACAGTTACTCCTGGTTGGTTCTCATTTGTTCATGTGTGGTTTGCACCACACCACCTAACCTCAGAGCTGCCAACTCTCACACATTGGCCGTGAGACACACGCATTTGATTGGTTTCACACGCTCACACGCCACACCCCCGATTTCTCACGCTGAAGTGGCAACCTGGTCGGTCAAATGCCTGGAAGATGAGTTTATCTACTGTATGTCTACCAGTTGAACCACTCGTGATCGACTAGTTATGCCGCAAATTGGTTAAAATCTCCCGGAATCTAGAGCGAGCCCGCACGCGAGACAGAGATTGTGCTTTTTCAAAAGTTTCAAAAATAAATGATGGAAAAAAAGGTTTTCAATATTTGACTGTATTACAAAGAGGAAAAAGCTAAAATCTTATTTTCTTGAAATCTGTGTACATGATCTGCAGAGGATTTTATTCTTCAGCACTACAGTCATCCTCATTCAGAATGTCTTACTGAGTCTTCAGGCAGATGCTGTTATTCTTAATAAATCATTCAAAGCTATGAAGCACTTAGCCAAGGTCAAAAGTGCTGTGAGCAGTGTTGAACGGAGGCTAAATAGCTTCTCTAGTAACACTTGGCGGCACATCGAAATGGAGTCCATGAACAAGCTGTTTACTGCACTGTTAATTGTAGTGTAAAAGAGCCTCTTTAAGACATGGTTGGAGCTCAATGACAGTGTGTTCCACAGCCAAATGTAAACATTGCAATGTGTCAAGCTTTATTTATTCATTTATTTTATTTACAGAGAATCTGTCTGTCCATTTTGTCTAACATCTCAGGTCAAATTTTATGAGCCCTGAATGTCTTGAAAAGAATCACACTGCAGTCGGACTAATGTACGACCTTGAATGAAAGAATCTGTCATGCCCTTCATGTGTGTGTCATGCACACGAATATTCAGCAAGTGTGCATCTGACACATTGTCCTCTGTGTGGACGTTTTTCTTTTAGAATATGATGGAAAAGGCAACATGACTCTTTGTGTATCGCCTACAAGCTAACAACATACTGCCTTTAAAAAAGAGATGATATTTAGACCCAGCTAAATTATTTATTATTTTAAATTGTGAGAATTAGAACCATACATTTTTTTTTGTTACACACAAAATAAGGCCCCAATTTATACGCTAATTTTTTGCGTATAAATTGCACGATAAACACAATGCGTGCTATAGAGACGCATCTAATGAGAACGGGTTGATAAATGACATTGTGAGAATCTTTAGGTTCTGAATTTCAGTGCACTGGAAGGATTTTGCAATTGAGATAGCCATTAAGTGCCCTGACTACTACTGAACTAGGGAGCTGATTGAGACGCACACTTAGTCTAGCATTTGCCATTGAGTCATAGCCAATACTAAGCATGAGATTTTGGCAAAATGACTTAAAAAAATAATAATTGCACACATAGCTACAATAAACTTCAAAACCTGTAAGTTGAAGAAAATATAATGAGAAAGATGAGGAATGTCATTATCTGAATACGTTGTGAGCACACCTGCTTTTATTCTTTTCATTCCTCAAGGTGTAATTCTGTCTGAGCTGTTGGACGATCTAAAATAGTTGCATGCTTATTATTCAAATCACCTTTAACTTTGAAATTGTTAAAAGTCAATGTATTCTGTGTCACATCTTGCAATATGACATTACAGAGAATATGTGAAAGTGTGTCTTAAAGAGATAGTTCAATCAAAAATGAAAATTCTGTCAATTTTCATTCTTTTGCTGTTCCAAACCAGACTTTCGTTCATCTTCGAAACAAAAAGTAAGATATTTTTAATAAAAAAATAGAGATTTCTGTCCCTTCATTAAAGGTCTATTCAACGAAACTCTAATGGTTCAAATAGTTTGTGTTAATATTTTAGACCTGACAGGATGGTTTTCATGGGAAATTGTGTCTATTCATATCGGTAATTAGAGAAAAGTTGCTCTGGTTACTTTGACGTCTGTCTGGTGTGGGAATGGCTGAGGTTTGTTGCCACAATTTGACATGGAGCAGCTAAATCTCAAACCTCTGGGGAATCACCAAATAAAAAAACTCAGAACAGAAGAGAGTCTGTGATGGAATATATTTTCAAGGAAGTACTGTGACTATTAATGTGTAAAGCTACAGTAACTTCTTCAGCTAGTCAGCTTGATGTCCTTTCCATCTAACCTGGTTATATCTCTTAAGCCTAGTAAGGTTTTATGAGCAGTAGGATAATATCTCTCTATTTTTAGTTATGAGAATTAGTTTTTTAGTTATAGTTATTTTTAGAACCATATTCATATGCCCAGTCACATAGTGCCAAAGTACAACCAAAACAACGTTCTTCCGCAAAGTGCATGCAGTTTTGTTTTTAACTGCTAGAGGGTCAAAAGTTACATAGTGCACCTTAAATTTAGGCTTTTATTCACATATAAACATTGATCAGCGAATGTAAGCGGAACCATACTTGCTTGACGTCCAAGAAAAAACCTCATTGGTTCTTGCATAAGCTTAAATGTGTTGGTGTGACACATGAGAATGAACCTCATTCCGTTTACCATATTTTGGGCGCTCTATGTAAGTTCGCTTATCATGGTTAATATTTGAATAAATGCCGAAACAAAATCTGTTCGTCATTTAAAGTGATTGTGTCTCGAAAACTTGGACTAAACCGCTTGATGCAAATTGATCTCTTTATGACCATTTTGGACCATCAGTGTTGTGTTTTGATTTTCAAAGGAGGAACAAAAAGCTCTCAGATTCATTAAAAATATCTTCATTTGTGTTAAGAAGATAAATGAAAGTGTTCTGAGCTTGGAATGACTTGAGGGAGAGTAATTAATGACACACTTTTCATTTTTGGATGAACTGTCCCTTTAAGGTGCGGTTTTTCATCAGTATCTGTCTTTACGGATCAATGCTCTACCAGCAGGCTTACCTAGAATTAATGAAGACAAATGAGTAATGTTGTCCTGATCCCCTGCCTCCTTCATCATTGCTGTTGTAGTTTCAAGGCAAACGTTGAACAAACATTTCCTCCTGATGTCTGTTTGTGCACAAAAACTTTTAAGAGTTGTTACTAGACAGAATGCTGTAATATTAAAACTATGCCATAAGCTCTTTTTTTTTGTTTTGTTTTTTAGGATGGTAAGATGTATTAGTGGGTAAAATGTGTCCTCCATAATGTAGCAAACGTTGCAAATTTTCATGTGACTATATTTTTAGACCATTTCCATATTCAGCTGCCTGTCCTTGAGATATTTGCAATACACACTTTTGTGGGGTGTGAGTGTAACGGAGGTCAGCTAGTAGTCGCTGTGTGAGTAAACCTCACTCCCCTGGCCTCAAGAGGTGCACTAGCGGCTGATGCTAGAGGTTACGGTTTTTAGCGTTCTTGTCAGCGTGCCCACCTCCCATGCCTGGAAACTCCAGTTTAAATCCCACTCGGAGCGGTGTGAGTAGAATCAGACAGCCCATTCTCATCCCTAGGCGTCATGAAACTGACGCCTTGGGAATCATTTTGACCATGCTTCAATATTCGACGCTTTAGGCACCCTTTAGCGTCAGTTACATGACGCGATCCTAGGGCGTCATCTTGCTGACGCTTTACCTTTAACGTCAGTTAGATGACGCTATCTAATCCTAACCCTACCCCAGACCTAAACCTACCCGCGTCATCTAACTGACGCTTAGGTAAAGCGTCAGTAAGATGACGCCCTAGGATCGCGTCATGTAACTGACGCTAAAGGGTGCCTAAAGCGTCGAATATTGAAGCATGGTCAAAATTGTCATTTTAGTGACGCCTTGGGGTGAGAATGCGTTGAATCAGAGGGGTTACACATGCCTTGTTGATGTATTATTGTGTCATGACTTTATATGAGGGGGTCCATCATACTTAAAGAATATGATGTTCAGTCGTGCTCAGAATTAATGGCACCCCTGGTAAATATGATCAAAACTGTCTGTAAAAAAATAAATCTGCATCGTTTATCCTTTTGATCTTTCATTTAAAAAATTGCCAAAAATCTAACCTTTCTTTGAAGTAGAAGAATTGAAAGCGGGGGGGAAATCACATTACAAAATAAATGTTTTTCTCCAAAACACGTTGGCCACAATTATTGGTACCCCTAGAATTGTTTACGAGTAAAATATATCTGAAGTATATTCCCATTAAAGGGATAGTTCACTTTGAAATCAATTTTTGTTATGTTTTAGCTTACCTCAAGGGCATCCAAGATGTAGGTGTCTTTGTTTCCGCAGAAGTTTCAATTTTGATATTTTTAGGTCAAACCGTTCTTGTCTGTCAGTCATATAATGCAGGTCTATGGTCACCACCTCACAGAGCATGCACAGAGAAGTCCAAATTAAACATGATTTAATGACTCGTAAATGTAAGTACACATTGATGGCCTAAGACACGAAACGAGCGGTTTGTGTGAGAAAACGAACAGTATTTATATCGTTTTTACCTCTTGTAAACACAGCCACGTCCAAGTGATCTGAGGGCGCCGGCGCTTCGGTCTGCGCAAGCGCCGGAAAGCGCCGGAAGTGATCTCTCGCGCGTGTACGTCACTCATTGTTTACACAGAGATTTCGGAAGTGTTAGCTTTCACTGTGAAGATCTAAACATATTTAGATATGCAGGAAATCGCAATGGAAGACGATTTCGATTATATATCAACAGACAACGTTGAATTTTTTTCACAACCATATTTAGATCACTTCCGGCGCTTGCGCAGACCGAAGCGCCCGCGCCCTCAGATCACTTGGACGTGGCTGTGGTTCTTTGAGGTGGTGACCATAGACCTGCATTATATGACTGACAGACAAGAACGGTTTGACCTAAAAATATCAAAATTGAAACTACTGCGGAAACAAAGACACCTACATCTTGGATGCCCTTGAGGTAAGCTAAAACATACCAAAAATTAATTTCAAAGTGAACTATTCCTTTAATGTTTACCTTTTTTAGCACACCAGGGTGACTAGGAACATCTAATTGCCCAGTCATGACTTATTGTTTCACAGGAGTTTCAATATGAGGAAACACAAAGGCCAAATTCCCTTAATCATCCATCACAATGAGTAAAACCAAAAAATATAGTTATTATGTGCATCAAAAGATTGTTGAGCATCACAAAATAGAAAGTGGCTGTAAGAAAATAGCTAAATAATTGAAAATCCCCATTTTGACCATCTGGGGAATAATTAAGAAGTTCCAATCAACTAAAGATGTTACGAATCTGCCAAGAAGAGGATGTGTGTCTATATTGCCTTAATGGACGGTGAGGAGGAACGTTTGAGTGTCCAAAGACTCTTCCAAGGATCATAGATGGAGAATTGCAGAGATTAGTTGAGTCTTGGGGTCAGAAAGCCTATTAAAAAAATCAAACAACCCCTACATCACCACATGTTGTTTGGGAGGGTTTCAAGAAAAATTCTCCTCGCTCCTCCAAAAATAAACTCCAGCAAATTCAGTTTTCAGACACGACTGGAACTTCAAACAGGACGGGTTCTGTGGTCAGATGAAACTAAAAAAAGAGCTTTTTGCCAGCAAACACGCTAGATGGGTTTGGTGCACACAAGAATAAAAAGTACCCCATGTGTACAATTTAATACACAGTTGGATCTTTAATGTTGTGGGCATATTTTTCCGCTGGAGGTCCTGGACTTCTTGTTCAGATACATGACATTGTGGATTCTATCAAATATCAACAGATAAAAAATCAAAACCTGACGCCTTCTGCCAGAAATCTTATAATGGGCCGTGGTTGGATCTTCCAATAGGACAACAATCCAAAACTAACATCAAAATCAACACAAAAATGTGTTACGGAGCACAACATGAAGCTTGTGCCATACTGTCACAGTTCCCTGACCTGATGAGTGGAGTGAACTGAGGAGAAGAAGCACCAACATGGTTCTGGGAATCTGCAGGATCTGGAGAGATTCTGTATGGAGGAATGATCTCTGATCTCTTGTCAGGTGTTCTCCAAACCCATCAGGCATTATAGGAGAAGACTCAGAGCTGTTATCTTGGCAAAAGGAGATTGCAAAAAGTATTTAATAAAAGGGTGCCAATAATTGTGGCCAATGTGTTTTGGAGAAAAAACATTTATTTCATAATGTGATTTCCCCCCCACTTTCAATTCTTTTACTTCCATTTAAGGTTAGATTTTTGGCACTTTTTTGAATGAAAGATCAAAAGGATAAATGATGCAGATTTATTTTTTACAGCCAGTTTTGATCATATTTACCAGGGGTGCCATTCATTCTGAGCACGACTGTACCCAGACGTTTTTTTGTTGTTTTTTTGTAGATCCCTGCCATTTTACATCATATCGTTACTATATCGTTGGATCAAACTTCTGACACATTCTGTGTCAAAAAGCATAGTTCTGCCATTTTATAGGCCGTACTTTCTCTCTTTTTATGTAATATTCTCATTATGCACACCTGCCAAGAAAATAAATATATATCAGTGCTGATGAATAATGTTCGTTTGTGTTTGTGCTTGCTGGAGGTTAACCCAGGCATGAATGTGTTTTTTGGCAGACACTCTCGATGAACACCCCCTTTGATTGGGTTCACAGAGAGGGCTCCACAGACTCCCCTCGGAGAATGATCGATGTAGACCGCAGGAGACAGAATGAGGAGCGCCGTCTCTCTCCTCCTCTCAGCTGCACTGACAGCTGTGTCCGAGCTGCACAAAATACCAGAGCTCCAAAAACAGCTTCAGGAGAAGCGCAATTCAGGACCTCATTACTGAAGTTTGACACGAAGCAGAAGTTACTACTCTAAGATTCTAAAATACAACTTTTAGGGTACAAAGTTGTCCTTTAAGGGCACTGCCCCAGTGACAAGCTGATTCAGTTTTTTACTCTGTCCATTCACCAACAATTCACTTTCACTCAGATTCCTTGGTAGCGAGTTATAAGGGCACATGAATGATCTTGTATTAATACCTGAAATAATACTTACACTTCAGCATGAACTAATGATTAGAGAAGGCATGAATTAATCAAGAAAGTGCCTAACCTTAACTACGACTGGAGTCATATGGATTTGTGCATGAATAATGGCAACCTTAACTACATGTAAGTACATGTTTGATAGTTAAATATATTAAGATATAGGTAAAATCTAAACCAAACAGGCTCAATAAGAGTGAACAAGAAGTCGCCTACTAAACTATATTTAATATTGTCATAATGTAAAATTTTGCCATCTGCAGATTCAGCATAAAAATTCCTGGATGGTACATTAGTTTGTGATTACTTACATTGATCCTTGTTTTCAAAAGACAATACTAAATACACTTATACCAATAACTATCATCAATAATTTGACAGTATAGGTTTTGCATGATTCTCTCCTTTCAAACTCTTCCTACTGTGGCTTATACAGCAATACAAAAGCTAAAAATAAGGTAACGCTTTATTTCGATGGTCCACTTTAGACATTCTATTAACTATAAATAACTTTGCAACTACATGTCATTTACCGGTATTAGAGTATTAGTAGACTGTCTGCTTACTATCTGCTAACTCTTTATTTTGATGCTCCCCAACAGACATTCTACTGACTATAACTAACTTTGCAACTACATGTCCACTTATTCTACTTATCCTAACCCTAACTTCACAGTCTACAGTCTGCTAATGAGAGTTAGTTGACATGTACTTGCAAAGTTACTTATACTTAGTAGAATGTCTAAAGTGGACCATCAAAATAAAGTGTAACCAAAAAAAAAAAAAAAAGAATTTGCTCACAAAAGAAATAACTAAACAGGAACCATAAACACTACAGTCAGAGGAATGTTAGCTTGGTACCACTTATTAGTATATGTGTGTTATAGCAAGTTTTACATGTCATCATCTGTATCATTTGAGTCTCACTTCATTGTGTGCTTTAACTAAGCCGAGACTCTACATGAAAAAAAACAATGTTTGTTTTCATGCATTTATCAGTTTAATAGTTGAAAGATAGCATCCAAAAAAACACATTTAAGTGTTTATTTTGTTACACTTGATCTTTGTGCATCTGTAGATTTCAAATTCAATACATATCTTTAAAGATGAGTTTTTTCTCCACCTCTGTAACACTTAAAAACTTATTTACCTATATTCTGAAGGTTTTTACTAATGGGTTTGTTCATATATCATTCAACCTTCTAAAAAGTCTTATTTTCTAATAAGTCATGACCTGATTTTAATTAGTTGTTAAGTAAGGGATAATGTACCACTTCAGGCTGATGCGAGACCGTCGGGATCCTGATCACCCTGTCGGTGTTTATTCTAAGATAACAACCGGCTGGATGTGCATTATCCCGCTTATTACACGGCTGCTTGCCACATAAGTAAATGATTAGACATGAAATATTGATCTGAGACAAAACAAAAAAATGTATTAGCTCTTTAAACGCAAAGCTTCACGGAGAGAGCAGTTGCTAGCGTGGCAAGTTCAAACTAGACAGACATTTAAGAGATCCGGTATACAGTCATTCCACTTATTACACAGCATTTCGCCACATAAATAATTATGGGGGTAAGAGTTATTGATCTGAAACATCCTACAGCATCTGTGGATCCCCTGTTGAAGACCCCTATATCTTAAAGAGCAATACTGTTGTATTGGGACCTCTTTGCTTTCAGTCTCAGCTGAACTGAAGTAGAGGGATTGTATTGCCCTGTGGTGATCTTTCTGCTCTTTGGCCTTGAAAACTCCTTGGCCACTCGAGCAGTTTGTCAGAGGTCACTGTCCGACTGCATGGTCAATTACCAGTGAATGATTTGTAAGGCGTTTGTTTGATTCTGAGCCGATGTTTCTGCATACTTCAAATTCATTCTGCCTTCAGCAACAATATCTTGAGCCCGTTCTTATGCCAGCTATGTTTCTATTCACAAGTAGATTCCTTTTTTTTCCTCTGTATTTTCCACTTTTCATTTTTGAAAACTGTCCATTCTTGAATTTTCTGGGGGGAAAACAGCCTCTTGGGAATAATGATGTTAAAAAAAGAATAGCAAAACAGTTTTTTTTGTTCTGCTGTCAGTGAAAGATATCTTCTCCACCTAATCGTTCACAGACATTTCACCATATGAGTGGCAGGGATATTTCTCATATCAGCGGCAGAAAGGGAATAAAGTACAGTAAATCTCACGCTGCAATTGTGTCACTCATGATGGATTTATCAAATGCATAATGTAACTCCATGGGAACAGAACCATCTCATCATCTTCCTGGAATGGAAAGGCCTGACAGCAACTGAAAAATAACAAGGGAGAAACCATTCCATTATAAAGCAGCAATAAGCCATGGGAAGCTGTGTGTTACACCGATTTTACCACTGTTCACGTGTATACGGATATACTCTTTTTTACACACTGTTTTTCACTTACTGTAGGTTTGTGCAAATATTCAGATGCAGCCAAGTGTTTTTTTCCATTAATGCACTTCCAGTGGAATAACTGGTATAACTGATAAAATTAACAATAACTTAAAAATTATGTGTTACCATTAGACTAATTATTGGAAAAACCACAACCAAAAGTTCATACTACCACGATTAAGAACGTTGCAGCTCAAGCGACAAGATTACAAACTGTAAAAAAGTTTTGTTAACGTTAGTTAATGTGCTGTGAACACGACCAAAGATTAATAAATGCTCTAAAAAATTAAATTGCTCACAGTTAATGTCACTATATTAACTAATGTTAACAAATGAGATCTTATTGTAAAGCCTTACCAAATAAACTTTTGTCCCACGTAAGCATTTAATATGCACAGTCTTTCACTTGCGGGAATACAGTCCAAAGATGAGATCACCTTGCACTGAGATTCGTAATCTTGTCCAATTAAATGTGCTCTGGAATGACTATGTCCTCCTCAATGCCACCTGCTATGGACTATCAATAGTGAGAAGTAAACCACAGTACATTTCTCAAACATATGTTCCGTTCGTGCCATGTCCTCCTAATTACTGTATGAGATGACAGCTCAGAGATTCTACTCTGATGTAGACTTCATGTGTTGCTCTGTTGTTAATGAAAGGAAAGTATTTAATAACTACATTAATTCACCTCTGAATGTAAGAAAATATTGAACATATTTAATAGCAAAGCACACCAAGTAACAGTCTAAAATAAAATGAAATATCAAACCACCGGTCTTCTTCCACGCTGTGCACCAGTCTGGAACGCTTTGAACAGAAACGAGTCAGACATACAGTGAAATGTCCCAGCGCTGTTTTAAATGCAGTACTTATGGAACACCCTCAGACAAATCAGATTCGAGTGCTGGAACTGACTATTGTACAATCGGAATTGTAATATTGACAATTATAAAAGACTAAATATCAATTCTTCACAGTCAATAATGAAAGATGGCAATTTAAATGCCCACTGAAGTGCCTTGAACCTGCAGCATTATTCAATGCGTTGATGTAATGTCCACTGAAACAGGAAGACAGGGCGGGACATTGCTCAGCCCCTCCCCTTTATAAAATAGCCAATAGCATTTTGTTTATATCACAGCTGGGCCAGAGCCGTTGAGCTCGGTAAAGCTGCAGTTTCCTCCTAATCTCCTACATATTGCTTTAAAATAGAACATTCTGTGTAGAATTGAAAAGGGTTCGATATGTGGTCTGCGCCAACTCGCACATATGATCCGCTCTGTGCTATCGTGTCTCTGAACTGGAGCAGACTGTGTGTGAGCTGCGTGGTTCACGTGACAACAACGTGAAACCAGACTTCATTCGCCCCAATGGAAAGCATATGTACACTGTCTGAATCGTTCCCTATCCCCTACTGTAAAGTGTGCCATTCACCATGTAAAATAGCAAATGTGTGAACAAGTGACCGATTTTGCAGCTTCAGTGTCTATTTATAATGTTGGGGGCAGGACGCTTTAGATTCTAGAGAGCATTTGATTGGACAGAACATTGAAGCTGAAATGCAGAGTGTTTGTCATCAAAATCATTGATCCATATTGGCTGAAGTGAGAGACTGTTTTGAATGCTTAATTCTTCCAAATGCGGATTTTATCATTGTTTTGAAACACTAGCTTATAGATAGTAAGACTAACATATGCATACTAAAAGCCAGACAAAAAAACTTCAATTTTGATTTCATGTGGACTTTAACGTATAGGCTATATTTTTTCTAGGCGTTAAAAGATGACATGCGTTCTATGAATTGTCAGTACGTTAATTGTAACAAATCTGCTCAAACTCTCAAAGACTAATCATCTAGGTTAAGTAAGGGCACAGCTAATCCCTATTCTCCCAGTTCAAGTTGCTCCGACACAATCGGACACCCTGCGTCTAAACCCAGTCAACCCAGATAGAGCATTCCCCGCAAAGACTAATTATGAAGCTCCAGTGAACGTACAAATAATGCGTAAATCCGGACGCCTTGCTATGCGCCATACGTCCGTCTGTGCATTACTGTTCTCCTGATAAGCTTCTCGGAGTTGTCCCTGCAACGCACCATGTCCGTTCTGACTCGTTTGTGCCATCTACAGATTTGCACGGCTCTGGAGAGCTCATGATCGCCGTCTACACACGCTCGGTACATGTTCCAACTGACCTGCGCTTCTTGCGACCCATTCTTTTTCAAACTGGGCTCTTTCCTCGGGGTTTATCTGGATATCTCTTTAGTTTGCCAACGGGATTGCCGGAGCTTTACTGGATTCACTACATAACAATGAAGAAACAGACAGCAACTGAAACACGGGAATAAACGGGTGGCGTTCGGAGAGGAATAACAATTTAACGAGAGATCTGGGGATAATGGTCTGATCTAGAAGTGCGTGTGGCCGTTTTCAGCTCAACTTGGTGGAAACTACACATGAATGGTGTGGTAGGAGTCGGATATCAGCGCAGGTCGGTGTGCACAAGAATGCACCTTCCTTCGTTTCTCTGCTTTTCTTTTACATGAAACAGGAAGAGAAGATGTGTTGAAACAGCAGACGCTTTAAGCGCACCCGTTTAGAATTTAGTGCAAATACAACGAATGGATACGTTTCCAATGATTAAGGTAAGTGCTGGGCTTGTCATGCTGCTTATCGAGCACCTGTCATTTGTGAAAGGATTTTAAAAACACCACTAATAAGACATCGACACGGCTTTTAGTGTTTTTATATCGCTTAACGCGTTCAATTAGTTACAGTTAGAAACTCTGCCTTCGACGTGCCCGCTTTAACAATAAATCACCACCAATCCCGAAGAAGGGATTCGTGCACTTTCAGAGATTTGTAGATAATTGTGATAAGGAAAGTTAAAGGTTCTAATAATATGCAATGTGTCCATTACTGGTCCCGTTTACGAATCAGCCGACAATTCAGGGATCCCAGTTTGCTTCCCAACACAATTCTCAGCTGAAATTACTCACAATTGCATTACTTCTATATGATTTCATGACGACCTAGTATAGGTTTCAATGCATGTTCTCCTGTAATTCCGTTGGCATAAATATTTGATCATGATTAATGTTGTTCAATAGGTAAAATTTGATGGCTTATCAATAATTTCAGTTTTTCCTTGTGTTATTTCAGAGCAATATCTAATTCATATCGTGTATAGTAAGCTTATGCAAGCTCTGCTTATACAGTGCATACATGATCGTTTATACTTACCTGTGTTCATGGGAGTGGTGGATGAGTTTCCAATGGCTACATACTTCTATTGAACAATGCTAATATAACCTTGCGAAACATATAATTCACATGCACAGGGTGGCCATCAAGTGGCATAATACCACCCGAGTTCACACAGGCACATATAATTATAGTCTTTGCAAAACGCCACACAAGTGCACATGGGAACAGAGAGACTGGACAGGAGCTGTGAAATTCAGCACCATGGACAGCACCCGAGTCTAGTTTTTACTTCCATTTGCATTGCACAGATAGCTACCAAAAGATTGCAAAGATGCCTCTTGAATGAGCATTTTTTTATGGGACCTTAATGAGACTCTGGCAGACGTCAATGATGATTGAAAGGGCACAAAGAGCATTCACCTTGAGGGCCAGCTCATGCAGCGTGTCAATGTCTGAGGAACACATTCATTAGACGAACAAGCTTCAAGCACAAAGGCAATTTGATTAGGGCTCACGTGCACTGCAGCTCTAATAAGTCCCCTCCCTTTTGTGTACCTTTTCACAGCCTTTCCACATATAACTGAGGACAAAGGCTGCAATTGTCACGATTAGTCCAACAGTATAACAGCAAATAAAGCCTTTAGAGCTCTTAATCAGTGTGCTGTATCTATAACTCTACAATTCCATTAATACATTATTATAAGTGTTATTTGACCCCTAATATAAGTACAATGATGCACAACACCCCAAATAAATGCCTCACTATTCCATCACATGGAAGCCATAGGGTCAGGAAAGTGATGACAGTTTAAACCAATGGTCAACTTTTCAAGCCACTCCACCCCTCATACAATTACTCCCAATTGGCCTGTGATTAACCTTACATCCACCTTCTTAGCTTAGACTTAGCCACTTAAAAGGCTCTTTTACCATTCCAGTGGGCTGGACAGATGGTTTGCCATCTTTTCACGGGCTGCCCGAGCATAGCAGGGCTCGTGTACTTGTTGTCCCCCCTCAGCTGGTGTCAGCGTAAGAGAGTTGACACAAATTTCCCATGATGCCACCATCATTTGTATGCCAGTGTGCTCTGAACTGCCCAGCCTCATTTGTCTTCTCTATATGCAAATTATAATTTTGCAGTTGTTTTTAGAAAGGGATCCAAATGGCGTATTGGATGTTGGTTTCCATTTCAGCGGTTCAATAATATGTGAGGACATGTGTATGAGGTCACTATGTCTGATTGAAAATTTCAATTCATTTGCTCCTTGGTGTACTGCTCATCTTAAGGAGCTGACATTAACCAAACTAAGACGGTGTAATCTCTGTCTGTCGGGCAATTATAATTTGAATTCTCATAAGACTTAGATTATGCAAACTCTGAAAGGGCCCTCCAGACTAAGATTCAACTAAAGTCTACTAAAAAAATGCTGCAGAGACCTCTGGGTTCTTAACTGACGTCCACTCAATCAGAGGAACGGCAGGCCAGAAGTGTTGCCAGCCTAATCTCTGTGACTGGCAGTAAAATACTTACACTGCCTTAGCCCACAGGGGATTAGGGAAATTTCCCTAATGAACTTACAGTTAAAGCCTCTCACCCACTGGACCCAATTTACAGAGTCCTCTTTGAAGCACCCTGGACTCTGCATATAAATGTATCAGTCTGGATTGAGCATTACGCAAATGATCGAGGATATCTTTGCAGGACTCCTATTTGTTAATTGTTTGTTGTTGTTGGGTTGGCAAGCGTCTATGTGTAGGTTATCTGAAGACTTGATTATTACTGTACAGACGCTGTTGTATGCGATCTGAACTGAGCTGGATGATGACATCATCTTTTGCAGAACAGCTTTATATATGAAATTAACTCATTTATTAAATTATGATATTTACAATGGAACTAAATCAACACTGAACTGACTTCAGCTGACCAACAACCGAAATGCATTACTTCAACTTAAAGCTGCTTTGAAACAATCTGTATTGTATAAAGCGCTACATGATTAAAGGTGACTTGACATAAGCTTTTGCACATTCTGTATGATAAGTGCCAATTATTTAGAAACTCAAGAAAAGGCAAACCCAAGTTTGTCAATTTGTCTTTGTGTTTAAGTTGATTGGAAGTAATGGTAAAATCAGGGTGTTTAAAAATTGTTGGGCAAATTTTGGCCACACCCGACAGAAAGTTTATTTTAAACTGGTGGAATATCAGCTCTGATGGTCATGATCTCTGGCCACCCAAGAGAGAATTACTGGTCATGCCACATTAATTCTATTCTGAATTTAATTGAGGAACACGGAAAAATATATATATATTTTTTCTTGTACCTCAATTAAACTCAGAATAAAGTTAATATGGCATGACCAGTAATATATAAATATATATAGATATAGTATTCTGAATAGAGAAAAAAAACCCTGCAATCCAGTACAGCTTTGTCAATTCTGTAAGTATCTGTCGTTGCCTTCTAGCATGTTAAATATTATAAAACTAATGTGTCATGAGCAGTAATTCCTTCTTGGGTGTCCAGAGATCATGACCATCAGAGCTGATAATATCTCCTGTGTTCTACAGTGTACAAGGTCAGATAGTGAGGGAGATGCAATCATCTTTACAGCTATTGTGACAGAAGAAAAGGCAGCGTGTCTGTAAACATGTAGCAGTGTTTTTGAGCAAGTCTAGGTATATTTATGTGTGCATGGCTATTGTGGGGGAAAAAGTGATGTGGAAATAGATAATACCATATGTATATGGACATGTGTATGTTTTCCAAGCGTGTGCAAGAGTGTGTACTTGTTTTCTTGCAGTAAACAACTTAATGGACTCATTGATTGGTGTTTGAAATGCTCCCAGACAATCCTTAATTACACAGAACAAAAACATCCGCTTACACTGCTTTCATTGCATAATAAATGCAAGAAGAACTCTAGCCTAATATTCTTATGCCCAACATAACTTATATTAAATCATCCACAATATTCTTGCTAAACATTTTTAAGAGTGGAAACTGAAAATAGCTTTGTTTCCTTCAACCTATTTTTATATGTCCAGTTTGGGATATCGCATAAAAAAAAGCCAAGATAAATGATATAACTCTGCATAAAAAAAACCCATATGTGCTCATAAACTACAATGGAAACACATTTACTGAATAAATCCCTTGATGCTCAACAAAAAATGTGACTTTGCCTCAGTGGATGTGATTGGATAACTGAACTAACCAGAGGACCAATCACATCACAGCATCTCAAATATTGGTGTGATCCTTCTGAAATGCCCGAGTCAAAGTCTGCCGTCAGAATGGTTTGGTTTAATTCTCTCCCAGAAGAGTTTCACACGATTGCATTCATAAACACCAGCATCCAAACGCTAGAGAACACGACAGCGTTTATTGCTTTTCTTCTCTGAGACGCAAGTCATTTATGATGGAGGAAAAAAAAGAGCCACAGTTTCTTTCCCGATTGCAGCAACTTCCATTTTTATTACAGACATGTTGCGCCAATTTCCCGGGAAGTGACGTTTTGTGTTCTCTTGAACACATGGGATGGAAACGCTGCTTTATGTGCAAATGTTTAATGCTATATATTTCAAGTTAAATTCGTAACTTTGGATGGAAACACAGCTAATGAGAATTCCAATATTTTGAGGTCTGATATGAGTAAGTACATGGCATATGCATACCTTTGATCTAGATCCTGATGCTATATTGGATCCAGTGTGGTTGCCCTCAGCATAAGCCTGTTTTTTTTTTTTTTTCTTTCTTCTGTCTATTAAAAAGATTGTGATCACTTTCCTTTGGGGAAAATGAACTGATCTCGGGTCAGATGTTGGTGATAAAAGTGATGATGAAGGAATGGCTTTTAAGAGCTGATTTCTGACAAAGGCAGAGAGTAACTGGAGCAATGGCACCTCAGGGACAGTGAATGGAAAGGAGCTAGGCCGCGGCCTGAAGCCACACTCTGAATTAGAGACCCCTCCAGGGACTCGGGGGAGCAGTTCTCATCTCACCGTGAAATATAAGAACATCATTACTCCCACCCACCATCAGAGATGAGGCCTTTGTGCTCACGTTCAGGAATGGCACGGAGTCAGGTTTATAACTTCATTTCTATATTCCCACACCGTATAAATGGGCCCTCAGGCACATGCTATTTGCATAAATAATGCTAAGATTGTACTATATTGCATTGTTTAGTGCAAATATTATTAATAGTTTCTCATTGTTATAATGGGTGTTTGGAGAATAGTGTAGGAAACAATATGCAATGCATGCACAAGATGTTTACATTTTCAGAAAAAAAGTGGCATCTTCCGAAAGAGGCGGCCAGAGAGTAAACTGCTATTGTATACTGAGTGTTTTTATTGCATTGTGATGTGGTTGGTAGGGTGTTTTGTGTGGTTGCTAAAGTCTGATTAATTATAGCACACAACGCCTTGAAAAACTGCACTGCTTGAAACACTGAATCATGATGTATTTTCTGTTTTCATTTCATTTTAGTTCATGTTTTAGTAATTTGTGTTTTTGTCATTTTTATAGTTTGAGTTTAAGTTTTAGGGGCTGTTTTTTTTACGACACAGTTTTCAACTAAAAACGGGAAACTTTTCATGGTTTTGGCCGTTCATTTACACGATAGCGTTTTCGTGACTCAAGCTGTTGAAAACGGGGAATGAAAGTTCAAGTTTTTGAAAACAATACACTGTAAAAAGTGATCAGTTGACTTAACTTAAAAAAATTGAGGAAACCTGTTTATGGCGGCAAATCAATGACTAAAATAAACGAGCGCACAACTGATGCTGGCGGAGGAGATGTCATGCACAGGGTTTGAATGAGCTTGCGAGTTCCCGTTTCCTCGCGTGTAGATCTGCTATCCTCTCGCGGAAGTCATTTACCGCGCGCGCCAGCATCAGTTGTGCGCTCGTTTATTTTAGTCATTGATTTTCCGCCATACCTGTTGCCTTAAATTTATTAAGTAAATAAACTTGACTGAAAAAAAAGACTGAAAACTCTCACACTCTGAAATAGTTTTTCTAGATTACGTTTCAATAACGCTTACAATTAGCAATATCATCTGACAACATCATCTGATAATAAAATATGCTTCTTTTGCTGAAATAAACTGGCTGCCCCAGGTAATATGTGTGTTCTGGAGTAAATGGCAAAAATACATGCTTTTACATATCAACTTCCAATCTGTATAGCTGCTGACCTCTGCGTGTGGTTAAAGGAAGCCCTATTCCAGTGTTATATTCCCTGAGGGATCCTTGTGTACTCATGCTTAAGTTCATAATATCCAGAGAAACCAGTGCACAGCTATAACACCAGGGGTTTACAGCATATAAACGATCACACAGAATGCTTGGACAGGAGGCCAGAGTTTCATATGTGGTTTTATTATCAAGCCTTGAGCATTTGGATCCAGTTGCATTTAACATCCATATTTAGATCTGTATCAGAGCAGAACTATGTGTAGTAAAGACATCAGAGGTGTTTGGTCACTGCCTTTCTCCGGACTCACGTTCTGAAGGATTAAAGGAGGGGGAGCTGTCGTCCCTTAGGAAATTGTTAAAACAGTTTCGCTCTACGGACCGAAGATGGAGAGCTACGTGTAGAGTGGCGGGGCGATAACATTCAGGCTCAGCTGGGGACGTTGGCTCTGTGAGGCTGTAATTTAGAAAGGATCCAAGGCTTATCTGTCGGCATCCTGGTGTTGGTGCGAGAGAGAGAGAGAGAGAGAGAGAGAGAGAGAGAGAGAGAGAGAGAGAGAGAGAGAGAGAGAGAGAGAGAGAGAGAGAGAGAGAGAGAGAGAGAGAGAGAAACTCCAGGGATGCGAGACTCTGAGAGGGAAACATAGCTAACTACATACACACACATAAGCTCCATCCCAAAACCTAGTGTGCAGCATTGCTGTCATTTTAAGGCAGAATCGCAACTGGAATGGACCCTAATTTAGCGACTGAATTGCAACACTCAGTATAGGCTATATATAACTCACAAGAAGTGAACTTTTGAGTGTTTACAGAAGTTTTACGTTAGCATGTTGTTAAGCTAACAACATGTGATGTGATTATAATAAAAGGCCGTTCGAACCAAGGACGATAAATATAACGATATAGAAGTGTATAATCTCTATATCTGCTATATAATCATAATTCCATGACAACAGTAAAGTCCACACCACAGCAATAACGATAGAGGAACGATATCGTTAGAATGACTTTCGCAGCATTTTTTTTCCAGTTGATGAATGATAAAAACATCGATAGCCAATCAGAATCCTCCTGACTTTAAAGAGCTTGAGCACTTAAAACTGCAACTGACACACTGCAGTGCATGCTTATAATAAACAGAACGTTGTGTGCATAATGTGGACGATAATAGTTATTGTTATAGTTCTTGGTGTGAATGGGCTTTAAGAATAAAAATACATAGCACACACAAATATAGTAAAAAAAATGTTTTAATACATAACCTACATTTTAATTACAACTAGTTGTATCTTCACTAAAAGTATTTTAACAAGGGGGTGGGAATGAAGACTTTGAGGTGTTTTAGTGGATTTATGGCCTCAGTGGCCTTGACACATTGTGTCCATGAATATGCAAAATATCAAAATCCGGGGCACCAGGATCATATCTATTAAACCAATCCTAAATGTCTTGGAGCTTGTAGTACTAGATCTAGCATTACTACATACTGTAGAGAAAACAAGTTGTTTTATAAATGTTTGCATACTTAGATAATATATAAAATCACAAGTTTTAGTGCGCAAAAAAACTTCTACTTTCACTTAATTGTGGTAATTTTATTAATAAAAAAGTGGCAGATAATCTGTTCACAAGAAAACGCTTACAGTACTCAACAAAGGTCAAAATAAATGGAGTGAATTGGATAACACTGCGTGCTGCCCATGAGGACAACCTATCGATAGAACTGTGTTATTATCATTCATTTGTGGTGTGCAGTCTTAAGTCACCATATTGAAGCACTGCTGCTGAAAAGCGACCAGGAAATACTGCTAACATTTATATTTTATATACTGGGATTCCAAATGCTGAGGTGGCCAATGCTTTCTCTTAGGTTGGCAGGTGTCCCGGTAGAGCCAGCTAGATTTCACAAAGGTTTCAAAAAAATTTAAACCATAAACATTTATCTAACTTTGTCCGCATTTGGTCCGGATTGTCGCAGTGCATTCTGGGATTGTCTTGTCCATGAAGACCTCCTCCAGTCTAGAGAACCGAGATACTTATACTTGTACTTATACTTTTTTTTTTTTTTTACCATAATGCTGTTTAAAGAGTAGACACAGAATTTCCAGTGATAAACTTATCCTTAAAACTGTTCAAAAGTCCGCCGTATGAGGCGTTTTGCATGACAAATAAATGTGAATTTCTCGGTCCAGGTAACACGGATAATGAGTAGACATTGTTCATTTACATTTACTACCGTCATTGCAAGAATACAAAGCGGGATGACAATCTGTGAAGTTTCAGCTTTAAGAATAACTTGCACTTATGAGGACACACTTAATTTCACATTCATGTTGTTTTCATGGCTTTAAAAGTGAAGAAACCATTCATTCGTTGACTCCATGACAAGTGGTGCTTTCAAAACATTGCCTGTTGTGTAATCTACCAGGTAAAATTATTATGCCCGCGGGCATTAGGAAAGAGATATTATTTTAGCTGTGGCGTTAACATCCAGCTGGCGTGGATGTGGTGAAGGGTCAATGGCGTGGCGTGAGGGTTGCGTATAGGGAGCAGTAAGATGATTCTCTGCTCAAGGACACAGACAGAAACATCTCCATTTATTTTCATGTCAAGAGCCTCTGGGTGTTGTTTGCTCTGAAAAACACAGAGATGCTCTGTTCCGCATGCTGAGCCTCTGCAAAGCAAACCGGCTCTCTGGAGAACAGGGTCTGTCATCGTCCTCCAAGTTTGAGGTTAGCTCAGTTGAGTAAGTGGGCGCACTGATTAACTCTTCATGCCGTATGATCAGGTGGGTGTAACTTTTGAGGAATCCGGAACACCGCTGTTAAAACAGCTGTCTGAAAGTCTCCAGAGTGGGCCCAGAGCTCCTTAAGAACAAGCTGATCTGAATGTATTTTGGTAGAACAATTTGGGTTATGTGCACCATTCAGGGTTACATTGCTGACAGGCGGAGGAGGGCAGAAATACTGGCGTGCAGAGCTTCAGAAATCTCCAGATACCCTGCCTGGGAACACAACCAGTAACTCGACTCTTTCCAACAAAGCGCCAAACCCCCCTGTGGCATATAAATATTCCAAATGCATGAACGCCATGAAATGCTTTTTTTTTCTTTTTCAAGATTCTGCAGTATAATACTATTGAGGCTCTACAGTAATTTCTATATTTCAGGACTGACATTATCGATCTTCTCTGTCTGAAGCTGAAAAGACAATCCAGAAGATCAATATGTCTAAACAACGTGGCTGAGGTTTTCGGTTTACTGTCATAGTGACCCACATTTCAGTCACAGGGTGTGTCTTGTGGGTTGGAGAGCTGCACTGTTAATCAAGAAAGAAAAGCTGAAACGAATCCAATTACAGTCATACAAATGTATTGATCTGACAAGAGTGTAATTTTCAGTTGCCACTATAGAACTAGGCTACTTGTGAAGGACTATTAAAGACAACAAATACACATTTAACTGGTATAATGTGGTGTTTTAGATTGAAACACTATTCATTGGGGAATAACGCGTTTAGTTGATTTTATACTTTTGAATTTGATTGGATCTGGAGGGGTGAGACATGTTAGGCTATTATGATATTGGATGGTACAATTTGTCCTGTGTAATCTTGGTTTTGTCTGTAAAAGTAATTTTACGTTATCAGATTTTGTTGAGATTGTGAATACATCCCCCCTTTAGAAACACTGATGAATAAGACTGAGACTTAGTCAATTTCACTTTTCATGCTGTTTTCATGGCTTTAACGTTATAACCAAGCCATAAGTACTGTAGGTTGACCTATGAAAAGTGGTGCTTTCAAAATGTTGCTTGTTTTATAATTTGCCAAGTAAAATAAGTACACGCTTCTCAGTAAATCACACAATTAATGTGTCATCCATGTTTGTAGTACAAACAATGTGGGATGAGTTATGAACCAAAGTTTAAAATTGGCATAACATCAAAATTGACCCTATTTTTCTAATGCATGTTACTAAACTTATTGTGAATGATTCATTCATGCATATACTGTATTTTTCTTATTGTGATCTTAAAGTCATAACTGCTGCTATGTCGCTGCTGTCAGCGGAAACCTCGTATCTCCATATTTCGTCATTTTATTTTTTCCATAAATCATTATTGTTGGTTACCCTTTGCGTCTGTCTGTGGTTTTAATCAATGGAAAGTATTAAAAAGAGCTTGTGACTAAACCTCGTAACTCCATTGGCTCCTCAAACTCTCGGTCAAACTTCATAACTCCACCCACTTCTATCGTGAATGAAGAGCCGCATGCAAGTATGCTTGTTTGCAAAGCAACGGTAAATAAAGAACTGGTTCTTTGAATAAGCACAGTGCTTTCTTTGCTCAAGTAACCCTTTATGTATATGGGCTAATGTTGTATGTATTGAGGAGCGAAGAAGTGTGTCTTAGTCTAGCATTTGTCGTCGAGTCATAGCCAGAACTGTTTGAAATAGCCTGTGCATAGCACTTCGTCTATTATAAAATGAGATTTTGGCCAAAGGAGAGAAAAATCGGATGCATTAGTTAATGCATTAGCTAACATGAACTGACTATGAACATTATATTTTTACAGCATCTATTAACCTTCGTTGATGTAATACAAATCATACTGTTTATTGTTTGTTCATGTTATTCACAGTGGATTAACTAATGTTAAATGGATAGTTCAGTTTGAAATACATTTTTGATATGTTTTAGCTTACCTCAAGGGCATCCAAGATGTAGGTGTCTTTGTTTCCGCAGAAGTTTCAATTTTGATATTTTTAGGTCAAACCGTTCTTGTCTGTCAGTCATATAATGCAGGTCTATGGGGTCCACCTCAAAGAGCATGCACAGAGAAGTGCAAATTAAACATGATTTAATGACTCGTAAATGTGCGTACACATTGATGGCCTAAGACACGAAACGAGCGGTTTGTGTGAGAAAACGAACAGTATTTATATCGTTTTTACCAATTTTTGATTTTAATAATACATTAGTACATGTAGAAATTAACATGAATAAATCCTGTATATGTGTTGTTTATCATTTCATGCGTTAACAAATAAAACCTTATTGTAAAGTGTCTATCAACTTTGACAACGCATGTGTTTAATTGTTTAAACAATAAAATATATTTTCCATTTCTTGAAAAGTAGCACTTTTGGAGAAACAATGTTTCTGCCTGACAGCGACGAAATGCAAAGCCACACTAGCCAATGACATTCTCATTTTCAGGACACATAGCTCCGGTTTCACAATCTAATTCACAACCGATGGATAAAATCCAGTCCCATATATTAGCAACTTAATGACTAGAGAAACAAGCTTTCTAGTACTTTAGCACGCCTAACGCAGCTCTTATCAATCTTCAAAACAGTTTAAGATAACTTGTATTAAGAAAGAAGGAAGTGATTTTGTTGATTTAAACAGTCTTTATGTCAGTAATTCGTAGGTAGCTTTCTGAAAAGTGTAAAAGTTCTGTGGTGCAAAACATTCTGCTGTTTGTTTGAGATGTCCAACATTTGAACTTTTGACTTGACTTTTAGGCGAACGATGGCAAAGAAAGGGTGGAAAGAATGTTTTAAAAATAGTTTGGAAACTATCAAATTACATTGCCACTTGTGTTACACAATTTACAAATTTTTAATATTAACATTTTCATGGTTCTATAGACAGGGTTTACAGCTACTATGTCAGATATTCTGTAAATACAAATTCCACTGTTTTTACTACAAAGCCTTGACACGTTGGGGTCGTACCCTTCTGCCTCTAGCATTTCTCGACGGCGTCTCCTGCAGAGCATGTTTCTGTAGCTTTTCAGCAACACTTATGATGCTCATTCGTCTCCATCAGACGCCGTAGTCACAACTGTCAACTAAGCAATATCAGTGCCTTGGTTTCTTGACTTCCAGTTTGAAAACAAAGATAAAGAATATATATATCAGTTATAATGGCATTGTGTACAGAAAATAGTTCTCGCATACAGTGAAAATAATGTAGTTTTTTCACCCTTTCTACAATGTTCTTAGCTAAAATTATAAATTAGCCCAAATCTAAATATATCATCTTTTTTTTTTTTTAAATATACATTTTTAAGTTGCCTTCAGTTGCTGTCTTACATAATAATCAAGCATTGGCTGCACAAGTAATTTTAACTCAAATGAGAGGCTCATTATGAATTTATTTTAAAATCTTGTCTAGTTGAATCTTCATCTGAAAAATGAAGTTGAAATTGGTTAAAAATAATAAAAATACTCTCTCTCTCTCTCTCTGTGTGTGTATATATATATAGAACCATGTCATAATAAGGTGAACATATCACTTTAGTCACTTGTAAAGAGGTTGGGTCTTTGCGCATTGTTGCGTTGGTGACACTGTCCAATCAGCGCTGTCATTTTTTCCATAGATGGCAGATTTGAAATTATGTATTTTTGGGCATCATGCACCAGCAATTGACATGAATGGGAATCCTAACAGATAGAGTAGATGGAATTATCTTGAGAAATAAAATGTTACAGACCCACCCCTGACAGATACTCTTCAAGTGCAATTGCTATCCAAGCATGGTTAAACATACACTTTAAGCAGACAGCACTGATTAATAAATGAGCGTTACTGATTTAAATAAAAGCTTAACGAGGATTACTTGTCAAAGTGTGATTTGTAGTATCTTATTCATTAGAGCTGTATGCAACAGGCAAGCAAGCACGTTTCCTTCAAGCACTAAAGCACAAATGTGTTAGTCTCCTTGTCATGCTTGTTTTTTTTCAGAAGCTGTGTTTACATGTCCATGCTGATCATCACAAGGTCTGTTAAAAAAGCAATGATTTAGAGCAAATATCAATGACAAAGTGCTGCTGGTGTCTGTAAACATAAACTCACACACACACACGATCCATGTAGCTCAACACCCTCTCACAGCAATTATTGACACTGTCAGTCACAAACACGGCAGGCATGTTACAACAAAGGCTTGAGCAGTCTCTCACATAAACGGGCACGTATGGCAGAGAAATCAACTCCTCTGTATTCTACTGCCATCTAGCATGTGTCTCATCTGAAAATTGCAATTTTTCGCCTGCTTTGCTCCGCAGCCGCGCATCTGAAAGTAGCATGTGCCCTGTTGAGATGTCAGTCATGCGACAGTGATGGCAAACAAGCTCCAGGATTTGAGTGCCACTCCAGTGATCGCTGATGTCTGACAGTCCATCACTGCTGCCACACCAGACCCCGTGCCACTGATCGATTCAGTTGGACAAAGCTGTTACACGGATTCCCCACCAAAAAAACTGAAGAATGCCCAAGTGAGAGATTTTCAATTTTGTTATAGTATGATGGTTTGATCTTGAGTTTTGAGGTTTGTTGAGTTGCCAAAACTTCTCCAGACAGATAAATTCCAGTTTGTGTCAGCCTGTTGTTGCTGTCTGCGAAACGCTAAAGAACTCAAGCTGCCTACGCCCAAATTTACAGCTTTTTCCTCGCAGGCTTTTATGGGGATGTTTATAAGGATTACTTGTCCCAGTAGTGTGGCTTGTTGTCTGTCTCTGTCACCTACAGCAGAGGTGTCGAATACAGCGTGAAATGAAGTCGTGCCGCTGTTCTCATCGTCTTTGACATTCAAAGGGATTTTAATTCAAGCTAATGCATCTTTTAACATCTCTCACAACTGGCATTATCAATTATGAAATAATCGTGTTATCAATTTCAAAGGGCTGAAAATACCGAGTGACGATTTTCACGCTCCCCTTTGAGCGAGAAGCGTTCTCTCCTCGTGTGATGTCAAGTGATTTATTTCTCATTAGCGTCTCTTTCAAAAGCATGCTCTGTATTCAAAAGTGTGGATCTTCTGGCGCGGTGCCACACCCCTACGGCAAAACCAATTAGCTGCAAAAACAGCTCTCTACAACTTCCTGCTACAAAGATAACTAATAATCATCTTCGTGCAATTTTGAGTGAAGTCTACAATGAAAACATCCAACTTTCTCATCCCGTGCTTTTGTCAGGCTAGCATACCATGCCGAGAAATGATGTTTTATAAACAAAGTTCGGGAGGAGCACGTTCAAATAATCATTCCAATCCAATCGAACCAAAGAAAGGTTCAGTTGCCCCACAGAGGTAGTCAATGTACAGTCTGCGAAGCAAGTGAGACGAAGCATCAGAGGGGGAGAGTAGTTTTATACAGCTTATCTCAAGGTCTGTTCGTCTACCATAGATGGGCTAAAGTTCAGTTCTCTCTAGTCAGGAAATAGTAATAATAACCTGAACTTTAGGGTTTGGTCATGCTCTTTCTCTTACTACAAAACCGGCCTGTACCCTGACCTTTGGGGTCAAAGTCCACCCGTCTCTCCCCGTCCGCTCATCTCACCTGCTCGCCTCAATCAGCCGTAGCAGCACTTATTGGTTTGGAAGAGATGGGAATAATTCTGCCATAACACTGGTCATCAAACAATTACCATGTCTACCCTATCAGCACGAGAAGGAGCATATAAATATTCACTCTGTCAACTCACCTAAACATTCCTTGACAGTTTCAGCATCCCTCCACCACCCCGACTCCTCACTCTTGGCTTATCTTATTTATTTATTTCACAGCCAGGAATACGGGGGAGTGCTCTGGGTTCGGGCCGAATACCTAACTCGGAGCCCTCTCCTCGGACAGCACGCCAAATACGCATTTATTCTATCTGACTTATTTGTAAGTGTGAACTCGTGAACTAACTGTTGTTAATTGCTATGCAAATCAGTAGTGATGAGATATAAAAGGAAAGGTTTTTGTACAAGTAAAAGAGTTTGGTATAGCACAAATAGAGCTAACTGCTGTACATCATAAAATAAAACCTTAAGGAAAAAGGTTTGTAATTTGTACAGGAGAATATCTGTACAAATTCTATAATAAAAACTGTAAATGGTTTAACATCACATTAGATGTGATTTTACAGTTAAATGGTTATTGCAAATTAAAAAGATGGATTACTGTATAATTAATGGTAAAATTTCCATTCCCAGAAGTCCTTGTGTGGCGCATCACATATGATTATGTTTTATATTAATAATTTAGTTTCTTCTCATTTTTGCTATCAGTAATGTTTTAAGGTGTTTAATGTTGCATTTTCTGTTATTAAGTTAATGTTTATTGGATTATGTTAGTGTCGTGTGTTACCATGATGCTTTGTTTATGAATGTGTTTGGAAAAAATAGCACAGAGACATTTTAATTATTTATTAATAAAGTAGTGATTTCTGTGTCAGTTGATGATGCTGACTCGCCATCTCCACAGTACAGTGAACGCGCCTTTAGAAAGCAAATACATAATCAGAGAGTATTTGTTTTCCATTCGAATTGGTTCGATTAAAAATAGACATTTTAAGCTTTCTATAGATATACACTCACCTAAAGGATTATTAGGAACACCATACTAATACTGTTTGACCCCCTTTCGCCTTCAGAACTGCCTTAATTCTACGTGGCATTGATTCAACAAGGTGCTGAAAGCATTCTTTAGAAATGTTGGCCCATATTGATAGGATAGCATCTTGCAGTTGATGGAGATTTGTGGGATGCACATCCAGGGCACGAAGCTCCCGTTCCACCACATCCCAAAGATGCTCTATTGGGTTGAGATCTGGTGACTGTGGGGGCCATTTTAGTACAGTGAACTCATTGTCATGTTCAAGAAACCAATTCGAAATGATTCGAGCTTTGTGACATGGTGCATTATCCTGCTGGAAGTAGCCATCAGAGGATGGGTACATGGTGGCCATAAAGGGATGGACATGGTCAGAAACAATGCTCAGGTAGGCCGTGGCATTTAAAAGATGCCCAATTGGCACTAAGGGGCCTAAAGTGTGCCAAGAAAACATCCCCCACACCATTACACCACCACCACCAGCCTGCACAGTGGTAACAAGGCATGATGGATCCATGTTCTCATTCTGTTTACGCCAAATTCTGACTCTACCATCTGAATGTCTCAACAGAAATCGAGACTCATCAGACCAGGCAACATTTTTCCAGTCTTCAACTGTCCAATTTTGGTGAGCTCTTGCAAATTGTAGCCTCTTTTTCCTATTTGTAGTGGAGATGAGTGGTACCCGGTGGGGTCTTCTGCTGTTGTAGCCCATCCGCCTCAAGGTTGTGCGTGTTGTGGCTTCACAAATGCTTTGCTGCATACCTCGGTTGTAACGAGTGGTTATTTCAGTCAAAGTTTCTCTTCTATCAGCTTGAATCAGTCGGCCCATTCTCCTCTGTCCTCTAGCATCAACAAGGCATTTTCGCCTTGTTGGATGTTTTTGTTCGGATGTTTTTCCCTTTTCACCAACAACCATGCCACGCTCAAAATTGCTTAAATCACCTTTCTTTCCCATTCTGACATACAGTTTGGAGTTCAGGAGACTGTCTTGACCAGGACCACACCCCTAAATGCATTGAAGCAACTGCCATGTGATTGGTTGATTAGATAATTTCATTAATGAGAAATTAAACAGCTGTTCCTAATAATCCTTTAGGTGAGTGTATTTCTCGTGTCTGTGAGGCAAGTAGCATACGCTGAGTTTCAGTTAATTTTTGTGAAAGCACATCCTGTTGGTTTTCTTTATTTTACAAATAAAAGTACACAAATAAAAGTACAGTTTTTTTTTTTCTGTGACTAACCAACTAATACAATTTTGGTCGACTAAACCTCTTCTAGTCAACCAACATTTAGTCGACTATTAGGGGGCAGCCTCTATTTTGGGATATTGCATAAAAAACGCTGGATGTAAATGCAAAGATGCACATGAATTCTAAAGATTGCGTATGCGATCAACTGAGGCGGATATATTTTTTATCTGATAAGAAGACATGCCCATAAACTACGATGGAATCATGTTTGCCGAATAAATCACAAAAAAATCACATGACTTTGCCTCAGCAGTGGATGAGATTGGATAACTGGACTAACCAGCGGACCAATCGCATCACAGCATCTCAAATGTTGGTGTGATCATTCTGAAATGATTTGGTTTAATTTCCTCCTAGAGAAGTTTCACACAATTGCATTCATAAACACCAGCATCAGAACGCTATAGAACATGACAGCGTTTATTGAGTTTCTTCTGCCGCTCTGAGATGCAAGTCATTTATGATGGAGGAAAAAAGAGCCACAGTTTCTTTCCCGATTGCAGCAACTTTAATTTTTATTACAGATACAGTTTGCGCAAATTTTATTAGGAAATTACAATTTTGTTCTCTTGAACACGTGGGATGGAAACGCTGTTTTATTCACAAATGTTTAATTCTAATTGTGCTCCCAAGTTCTCAATAATTGTTTCCCATAGTGAATTATTTTCCAGATTTCATTTCTAATTCCGACACTGCAAGTTTTGACCTGAAATGGTCAAGTTAAAACCTCTAGATCAATATTCTAAACAGTATAAACACAATTACCATGAAATGAATGTAAATAAATCCATCCCGTGTGACTGTTCCCACTATAAAATTTAAAAAAAAAAACATAATCACTCCTTGTGTTGTTAAAAGACAGTTTATACCACAAGTATTTTTTTTTTGCCTAATATTTAGTGATTACTGTGTATTCAGACATCTTGCTCATTTTACCCAACTGCTTTTTGAATACTAGCCTATATTTGGGAAGTATTTGCATATTTGGATGCAAGAAATATTTCCCTGGTGCCTGATATTTCCTGTCCTTTCTCCTACTATACCAAAAAAAAAAAAAAAAAATTCTAGCTCAAAAATATTGTCTATGTTTTTTTCTTTTTCTAACAGCTAAATGTGGCAATGGTGATGTTTAGGCTGAGCCTGTTGACAGCAGTTTAAAAGCAAAAGAAATCCAGCTAATGATGCAGTAGCAGCTCTTTCTGCTCTAGAATATGTGCAGTTGTAAGCGATTCCTCGCGGACACATATTGTATGTGATATAGATGAGGTGCGTGGGTGCAGTCGTCTTCTCGGGGGCACAGCAGAGGGTTATGGGGAGGGAGCAGAGAGGTTGCCAGAAGACTTCCAGGAACATATGGTGCCTGCACCACAGCTCCTTGACACCTTTCAAGCTGCAGCTGTTTCGAGAGGTTCATAGTTTTTTATTTACTTTTTAAGCAAGTATAACAAAACCCACTACGGAACAAGGCGATACAGTGGCAATAGCAACAGCATAAAAATAAAAAAAAACATATTTTTTATTGTGTTAACAATCTGCTTTAGGAATTTTCTTGGTCATAATAATAATAATAATAATAATAATAATTCATCACATTTATATACCGCTTTTCTGGACACTCAAAGCGCTTCACATAGAAGGGGGAATCTCCTCAACCACCACCAATGTGCAGCATCCACCTGGATGATGCGACGGCAGCCATATTGCGCCAGAACGCCCACCACACACCAGCTTACTGGTGGAGAGGAGACATAGTGATGAAGCCAATTGGTATATATACATGGGGATGATTAGGAGGCTATGATGGACAGAGGCCACTGGGCAAATTTGGGATTTTTTGTGACCACAGAGAGTCAGGACCTCGGTTTAACGTCTCATCCGAAGGACGGTGCTCAATTGACAGTATAGTGTCCCCATTACCATACTGGGGCGTTAGGACCCACACAGACCACAGGGTGAGCGCCCCCTACTGGCCTCACTAACACCTCTTCCAGCAGCAACCTGGTTTTCTCAGAAGGTCTCCCATCCAGGTACTAACCAGGCTCAGCCCTGCTTAGCTTTAGTGGGCAACCAGTCTTGGGCTACAGGGTGATATGGCTGCTCATATTGCATGACATTTGTACATATTTACTAGGGTGGTCAATCTCACTTTTACAAATCGTAACTGAATTACATAACATTTAGCCTGGTTAAAACCAGACCATTCTCAGCTGTAACTGAGTTATGGTCTGCCAAAGCGTCATAGACAAATCATTTCCAGAGGGGCGTCACCAACGGACGTCGCGGATAGACCTAAACCCAATCAGAGCGATGAAGGAGATGACGTATGCAGAGCGGCGGAGAAACATCTCCGAGTGTTGTTCTTTGCTCGGTTTTTAACAAAAAGGAAACGTTCAAATGGCTTAAAACAGACGCGATAGCTGATTAGAACGAGTGATGTTCGACGGCGGCATCCATCTTTGTAATGTAGGCTACAAAATCTGCTTCAAAATCCCAGCGCTGTCGTCATCGTGTAAAGCCCGCCCCAACGTTTCTGATTGGTGCCT
Organism: Rhinichthys klamathensis goyatoka; assembly: GCF_029890125.1. NCBI lineage: Eukaryota > Metazoa > Chordata > Actinopteri > Cypriniformes > Leuciscidae > Rhinichthys > Rhinichthys klamathensis. The sequence goes on from NW_026606617.1 coordinate 664,211, forward strand.
CGATTTCGGCGGATTGGAAATGGGCTTGAATGAGCTCTTTGCCAGACTAACTTTCAGAGCAAATCTAAATTTGCCGGAAGTTGTCTGGGTTTTCCAGGCTACGTAACATTCTGATTTATTAATTAAATTAATCTGTCAATATTTGCTGCCCTCAAGTGAAGATAATAATAATAATAAGCATTATTCTGGCGGATGAGTAAAGCTTTGAAAAGAAAAAAAAAGTGCCTATATAAGTCAATATTGGCTGATTTTGTTTCCATTTCTTTGAGCTTCAGTCCACAGCAGTTCATTTTACAATCAATTTGCCAGTCACCTCCATGTATTCTGTCTGTGCTGTTTTAGAATGTAGTATTGTTATTATTATTCATTTATATGCCAGGAATTACATGTGGAGTTGATCTCATGACCATGTGATGCTCTTAACATCAAGTCTTGATTCTCTCTTGATAAGGCCTTTGAGCTTTGGCTAGAGGTAGAGAAATGTTAAATATACTGGATGAAAAAGTATCAGACTGACTCCTCATCTTTATTGCACATCTGTAAAATGACACTACTTAAACATGACTCTATAAATTACAGCCCATCTCTAATCTCATGTGTATGCGCACAGAGCTAATGCCGAATGGATGGATATCAGTGGTCCTTCCCCAGCAATTTTTGAATGCTTTCAATCATGTTGTATTGCCAAATGAAGTTTAACTGACAGTAAATTTGAGATGACCTGTTGCCGCGGATTTAGCCTAGACATATTAATTCATAAATTACTTCTTGGCAGTAGCATAACTTATTTTTTTTACTGTGTGTATGTGCGACTGTGTGGAAATAAGTGCATTTTTCAGTGTGCACGGCTCCGTACATTTCCTTATTTCTTCTCTTTTTAATTGTTCTTAAAAAAATACAAATCTGCTTCATGCTGAGAATAAATATTAAATAAATAATGCTTGCCACATTTCATTTTATTAATGCTGTATACTTTTATTTAGCTTTTGAATTATCTGCAAGTGGGCATTACACTCATGTACACAACGCATTAGAAACCATTACATTAAAAACAATAATGGAAAGAAAATTAGAGAAAATACAGTCATAAAAAATTGTCCTTTAGATATGTTTGTTTAGTATGGCATTGAGATGTAACAGATTTTTAAAGCAAATCTTCATAGCCATTTCACTTATAAAAGAAGTCAAAGGCCTTTTATGTGAGTTTTAGATCTGTATTGAGGAGGAGGAGGGCGGTTTGGAAAGAGACACAAGGGATTACTCTTGGCTGTGGAAATCTATATATGTTTGTCCAACCGAAAAGTTCTAATTATTCATGTGACGTGTTAATTATTCATAAGCACAATTGCATGGTGCAGAACTTGGCCCCTTTATCATTTGATATCTTATGCTAATGTAAATTTGCCTGCTGGGATTTATATGTCTGCGTGATCTCACTTTAGCTTTAGACAAATCAAACACTAAGGAAAAATACAATTCTAGGAAGTGTTCAATCAACTTTAATTGTATTGCAAATGACATTTATGAATGAAGGATGAGTTAATTGACTGCAAATACTTTCTTGAAAGCAACATGAATACTAGTGACTAGCTTTTTAAACAAATTAGCTAAGCTCAAATGTGCATGTGTGATGGTAGATGGTAGATGATTGATTGTTATAAATAGTTATTTAGCAAGTTTGGTGTGACCCATGATCCTTTGTGGAATTCGAGCTTTGTCAATGCGCCGCAGGAAATTGCAGAGACCCAGCTGTATTTTGACATGTATCTCTTTCATTGGCTGGGCTCACAGAGAACTGACCCACTGCTGCCTTCAGCATTGATATCACAGCTATAAATAATAAAGCAGCCTGTGGCCCTGGGAATGCATGTATCTGAAACAATGAGCGTGCAGAGAATGCACTTTGCCAGGATCAGATCAGTATATATTAATGAGACTGAAGCTCCGAACCTGTGATCATTTTTTAAAAGCTCGGCATCATATAGCCCAGGAGGAATGGTTTTGATGGCAGTGGTAACTATGCTGTAATGTTATAGAGAGGGTAAATTGAGTCCTGGCCCTGCCACCCTTAAAAATAAAGATACAATTAGAACAAAAAATGATTTTGCAGCATAGGGGAACATCTTAAAGTCATACAGAGGAATGTTTATTCCCTAGTTCTTTAAAAATATATATCATATCATTGTGCAAAACTCAAATAAGCAATACACTGGGCATAATAACATGCAATGAAACCAAACTTATACATATTGTACACAGTAAAAAAACAACAACTGGCAAAACGAGTTAAGAACCATTGATTTGGACTGAGTTTTATTATATCGTAATTATGCATGATTATAATAATTGTTAATCTAATAGTTAAAATTTGAAATGAATCTCATCATCATACTTTTTTTTCCTCATCATCATAAAAACTTTAGATTGTGTTCCACTCTAACCAGTTGGTGTTTAGAGTTCTATAAAAAAAACAGTTGGTTTACTCAAAGTCTTTATTTATAATGCATTATAAAGGTATTCACAATGTATGTTATAATGCATGATACATTTTCATAAATAATTGTAACCAATTAAAATGCATTATAATAATGGCAGATTCCTAGTTACATGTGAAATTGTTTGTTTGTCATGTGTTTTAATGCATTATACATTCTAAAGGTCTAAGGTCTAAGTATTATAATGTATTATAACTGTGGTTACAATTATTAATGAGACCATGCAATGCATTATAAGGTGCATACAAGGAATAATGGATGATTTATAATGCATTATATATAAAGACTTTACTTGTTACCGGAGAGTTCTATAAACTCTTCGAACCTAGCACCGCAGGGACTAATATTAATTTGTTGCCTTAATGTTCCGGAAATAATTTTAACTTGGAATTTAATCGGTGAGAATTTAAGAGCTTCCGCATTGTAAGTAAATGTTTAATTGAGGTTCACTGAATTATTGATTAATAAAGCTTATCTAGAGGGAAGAGGCACAGTGTGTCTGCATTTTCAGTTTGGATAGCAAAATTATGCTGAAATAATATTTATATGTTATAAAAACAAAAACATGAAAGCTGTACAGATCTCAGCTGTAACCCTCTTTAAATGCCATTAACAACCAATCGCATGAACATGTACATTACCCTTCTATAATAATGAAACATTTCGATATTTCAAATGATTTATATAATCTATTATAAAGGTTTTCAAAGAAGATATCAGTGTCAGCAAATATCATTCTTAAGATGTTGTCTTGTATGGTCCGTCTACTATGTTTTATTGTGTGTTTTTGGTTTAGTCCTGGGACTTCTAGTTTTCCTGAGTTGTCTTAATTAGTCATTTCCTTCACCTGTCATCCTTCAATATCACATTAGTTTCATCCATGCTTATAAGCCCTGTGTTCTCCCTTCGTGTCTGTTGGTTCTCGTTAATGTCTACGCTGTTGATTCCTGAGCATGTATTATTAAAGTCTATCTCCTTGTATTATTCCTCATCTTTGTGAGCACTCCTTGCCAACGGGCCGTAACAGAATCATTTTATTGTGCATCTTTTTCAATCAAGCTGTAATTTTGTCAAATTACAATACAGAAAGTGTGGAAATATGATTTAATTGTGTGAATTTAGAATATCCATCCATCCATCCATCCATCCATCCATCCATCCATCCATCCATCCATCCATCCATCCATCCATCCATCAAGACACAATTCTCCTGTGTTGCGTGTAAATCCTCTGACAGTAGACAAATAAACTACAGGAAAAGTGTGAAGCGTGTTTTCAGAGAGTTTATTTTCAAAAAAATAGTGGAATAAACACCATTAAAAAAAATATAACTTTTTCTTCTTACCTCTCAGAAAAAATGAACAGAGCAGTCATGATTATTTAAACGGTAATGCACTCTGTTTTCTCAGCCAAGTGTTTCATACTCATGTAAGATTGTGCATTTAAAAAAAAAAAATATCACAAACATTCGCGGACACAAAACCTTCAAACATAATGGAGTTAGAATTGTTCACGGCTTTGCCATATCAGAAGGGCCAATTCACAAGACAATCATAAATAAATACAATAGAGACCAAAAGCCTTATTTTCTCACTCAATGACTTCCGTGACATTTACAAAGCGTGCAAAGGCATATTTGGTTGAGATAAATGTTCTACTCAAACGGCAAAGGCATCACTCTTTAAAAGAGAGCGATGCTGTTTTCTTTCTCTGGATGATGAATGCTGCCATGATTGTTGTGTAAATTGGAAATTTAACAGCAAAGTTTGGAGGTTTTTCTGTAAAATTCATCTTTTGTGCTAGTCTAAACTGTACATAAAACTGCACTAGGAAAGACATAAGGAAAAGGATATATTAATGTTTCAAAATATGTTCTGGTGGTTAAAAAACCAACAGTATTTTGTCATTAACATTAAAGGCTATGGTGGTGAGCAGTGAGCTCATGTTTATTCCATTCTAATTTTACAGACTAACACTAAAGCTTTTCTTGAAGGCTCTTAAAAGCGTCAGTTCCTTGCAAACATATCATTATTGTGAACCCATGCAAGACCAACACAATCCGTGGGTAGAATTCACAAACCCTTCAAATGAAGTGCTCAGACAAAACCCTGTGGAAAACTTTGGGTTTTGAAAGTCTGATTTAGACATAAGTAACTTTGCTTCTACATGTTATTTACTGGTTCAAATTGGCTGCAACCAATTATAGTAAACCTTTGGCCACTTAAAAATAAAGATTGCACATTGATGTTTGGCTCAATGTTTGGGTAAATTAGAGTATTCTAGGAAATGAAGTATTTTTCCTTTTTTTTTTTTTTAAACTAAAGTTCAAATTTAGAAAAAAAGATTGAAAGTTTTTGTAAATAAAAATAAAACCTATCTTGGAGGCTTTTAAAAATGTGTCAGAAATGTTTATCGTGAAGCCCATACACTACAAACTATGGGGAGAACGCACAATTTACAGTTTTACAGGACCAACTCTGAGGCGGAAATTGCACAGGCTTGAAATCCTCATCTCGTGCTGCTTTCTGCTTTGGAAATGGTGTGAGGAGATATCAGATTGCATCAGGCTTCATTGAGAATCCCACAGTCAGTGTAAGAGGCTTTACTGACTGACTTCTATTGGCAAAAGGGGATAATTCAATGAAACATTATGAGCCCACTCCATACTCCATAAAAAGATTGCCTCCTCCCCTGCAGTGACAATGCAGCTCTCAATTTGGAAAAGCTGGAAAGCCTTTACCAGAAAAAATGGAGAGAATTCCACAGAGGGAATAGAATGTTTGGGCATTGAGAGAGAAGACTTTATCTTGTGTGTAAGGAGGGGTCGTCGTCCTGTGGGGTTGAAGGACTGGATTAAATATTTCCTGCCACACGGGCATTAGCGGCTGTGTCAGCGGTAGGCTGATGACTCTGTTAGCGCTGTGGCATTCCTCCACGAGACTCCTACAGAGGTGGATTTGTTAGATGTGCTGATGTCATTCAGTAATGGCACAGGCTATGGTGGGAAAAGTGGGGCAAAGCTCAGAATTAGATTAATTAGACTGAGACACATGACTAGCGGCTCACATGTCGGGATGAGAGGAAGCTGTTGTGGCGTAGTAAAACCCACTTTCTCTTGCTTACAAAACCAAAACTGCTGTATTCAGTGGATACATGTGTGTTTGTTTGCACATCTCTGATCATTTTGGATAAAGGACGCATGAGCAGACAATTTACCCAAAAATGAAAAATCTGTCATCATTTACTCAGCCTGATGTTTCAAACCTGTATGAATTTCTTTCTTCAGCTGAACACAAAAGAAGATATTTTGAAGAATGTTGGTAACCAGACAGTTGATGCGCCACATTGGCTTCCATAGTAGTTATCTTCCATATTATAGAAGTAAATGGGATCCATACACTGTATGGTTACCGACATTCTTCAAAGGTTTCTCTGTGATTTTCTTTCTTTTCTTCCCCAGTTATCAAAAGAAATCTCAAGTCTAATCAGTCTTCTCCTCGATAAGCCTGACAATTTATTCATATCAGTAGAACAAATGGTGCAGGTGTGCCAAAGTAGGATTAGGGCTTGTTTAAATCCTTGACCTAAAGGATGAGAGGTAGTAACAAGCTTAGCAAATTTTGATGACAAACTTTGATGTTGGCTTGACAGACTCTTGTCTGAAACTTTCAAATACATTTTAAAAGCGTGAAGTTTTGAAAATTGTACTCAGAGAATGTCAATAAAATGTTGGTACCATGTTTTTTTAGCAGAGTGCTAGCATGTTTCATGCATGTTAACAAAATAGCTAGCACAAGTTAACATGTTTCAATGAGATGTGTCCCAATCCCAGTGGTGGAATGTAACGTACGTAAGTACAAATACTTCGTTACTTTACTTAAGTACATTTTTCACGTATCTGTACTTTACTTAAGTAGAATCAATAGTGCATACTTATTACTTTTACTTCGTTACATTTTGCAGCAATTATTATACTTTCTACTCCACTACATTTCTACAACGTTCTGTTACATTTTCTGATAATTTTTCCCCTGCCAAAACGTCATCCTGACCGTCCGTTCGTCGCACGTTTGTCTCACCAGTGAAGTTTGGTTGCCATATCAACCCGGTCACACTAAATGTGTCTCTATAACACGCAGTGTGTGTTTATTGTGCAATTTATACGCGGAAATTTGTTTTTACGTGCATAGGATATGCATGGGTAGATTTAGTAGTGGTGTGGGGTGCGTGTGTAGCCTATTATACGTTTGGTTAGGATTAGTATGGCAAGCTAAGAGGTTCAGAATAACGCCATAAATTAATCGTGCTTACAGCCAAACCCCGTCAAATTAAGCTTGATGTGTATATTGCATAATTGCAAGCTTGTTCAGAAATGGTGACAAAAACTTTTAAAATAATGATTTTCCATCATTATTGAACATCATAGGATTATTAGGTTGAATGAGTTAGGATTAACTGTTTTATTAATCATTAGAATATAAACATTAAGAGAATAAATTGTTATACAAGTACTTTTACTTTTAATACTTAAAGTACATTTAAAATCAGGTACTTTTTACTTTTTACTTAAGTAGGGTTGTCATTGTGGTACTTCTACTTTCACTAAAGTAAATATGTCTCTGGTTATTTGTACTTTTACTTAAGTACTGAGATTCAGTACTTCCTCCACCACTGCCCAATCCACGTACTTCGGCTGAACTACAATTCACATTGTAGTTCACAATTCACATTTCACAGTTTTGTAGTATGAATAGTGTGAGAAGTGCGTTCTCACTGAAAATTTCAAATAGAACAAAATGCACTTTAATTACCCGGACGATGCACTTAAAACACGATAGTTATGTCCAAAATGACGCACTATTCACTATGTAGTTATGCGCTATGTACTTAGAATCAGAATCAGAAAGAGCCAAGTGTTTGCCAAGTGTGCTTGCACACACAAGGGATGTACCGTGGGACTGATGATGCACTTAACCCGGTAGCATATGAGTAATATGTGTAACCATGTAGTGTATGAATTGTATATAGTTATTTTACAGTTAGTCTCAGCCCCTCCCTCTCTATTTCATAATTAAAGCTGGGACAGTTGAGTGCATGGAGTGTCCAACATTCCACACATTTTTTTAACACATTGCTAGCATGTCACCAGCATGTTTCATTATGTTGCTATTATGTTTATTTTACCATTTAGCACTTTGCTAGTATGCTTATAACATGTATTATGTTGATAACATGATTAAGAACACTGCTAGCATGTTGCTTGCATGTTTGAGAAAATTGCTTGCTTGTTTTAAAACAATGCTAGCACATTTCTAGAATATTTAGGCTTGATTCTCATAGTTTTTTTTTAGCAAATTCCTGGGTGTTTTAGCATGGTGCTAGCGTCTTTCTAACCCATTTTAACGTGTTGCTAGCCTGTATAAGCACGTTGATAGCTTGTTTAAACAGGTCGCTTGCATCTTTCTAACATGTTTTGGCGCATTACTAGCATGTCCTTAACTATGCTTTGCTAGTGATGGATAGGTTAGCACATAAACTAAAATGTGTATCCTTCCTTCCTTCCCCTTTTTTCAGAGATCCATATGGTGAATCAACTCATATCAGCTCATTACAGTATACTGTCTGGTCATAGTATGCACAATATGAAGCATTAAGATTAATGTTCAAAGCTCTCTCTATGCCAGAGCTTGTTTGCTACGATTCATCGATTCTACATGGATTCCTGTTTGTTCCTTAATGAAAGGCATTGCAAATGGATGCACAGTGTGAATTTGTATGCCCTGTACTGGTGAGGAAAGCATACTAAACTGCACATAATGAGGGCTCATTGTTAAATCTGTATAGAGGGATCCTCTACATTACCTGCATTTGTTTGGAGAGTGCAGTGAGGCATTGCTGATCGCTGTGATAATCTGAGAAACGCTGCACAAAACAAATGATTGTCTTCTGTGTCCGTGAGTAACATTTCTGAAAATATTTGTACAAAATTTGGAAGGAAAAGAAACAGAACAGAATACAAATTGCAAACATGTGATAGTAAAATGCTGTGCCGTTTTATATAGTAATCACATTTTAACAATTGATTTATTAGAGGAACCTAGGAAAAAGTGTTTCATGTAATAACATCTACAGGTTTTAATTGAAGTTAATAACAGGTTTTTGGTGTCAAGAAGAAAAAGAGAGAGACAAATTAATTAAGAGCAGTTCCAGACTCTGCATTAACCCCTTAACTGTCACCGTCCCACAGGTGGGACGTTTGCCATTATATTTTTAAAACAATAATATCTTAGTTAAAACCTTAAGTAATATTGACAAACTATATATCATTTGAAAGCTTACAATCTCTAGTTTCCATATTTGGTGATTGATTTTCAAAATAAATTACAGAGGAGCCGTAATTTATCAATTTGCAACAAGAATATTTTCATACTCCTAAGGCGTGTTCAGACCTTTATTTTGAAATAGCAATGAACATGAAAAATCATGAAAACAATTGTAGAAACCTAGTTTGTTTTCCATGCCAAGAGTTCAAAGATAGCATCCATTCAATTATTTTAGAAAAAAAGGTCTGAAAATGTTTTAAATATAAAGAAAAAATTAATAAATTCACCATTTGTGATGTGGCAGCGAGCTATGACGCACATGCGTGTTCTTTGTATGTGTTTATTAGAGGTTGAAGTCATATCAAAATCTGCCAAACTTCCCATACTACTTCTGAATAGGATCTCTACTTCATAAATTGTATGAAAATTGTGGAAATAATGGTTCATTTCACTCAAAACACATATGGAAATGGAGGCGCCCTTATATGGGCAGTAATGGAGTCTGGTTGTGACCTAGTGAAAAAGTTTGGTACTGCGCCCAAACAAAATCTTACTGAAAGCTCATTTTTTGAGATATCAACCTAAAATTTGAAACACAACTTGTTCAGATTTTTGGCTTTGATTTTTCTGCAGTCTTAGAGTAGCCCAGGTTTTGAAAATATATTTTTCATATAAATTATAAATAAATTATTTTTTTTACATTGTACATTTCCATAAACTCAAACTTCTATAACTTTTTTTCTGTTTCACTTTCTTAATTTATTTCACTTCTACATAAATCTGCCAAATGTCTTCTTTAAAACAAGACCAATCTTATGTCTATATTCCAAAGCATTCTTGAATTACAACCATTTATGTTCGAAATGTGCATTTTCATGTCAATTCAAAAAAAGGGGGGTGACAGTTAACAGGTTAAGCTAACATGAATTATTATGCATTTATATAACATGAACTAACAATAAGGTACGTATATATTTTTACATTATTTATAAATCTTTGTTGGTTACAATTCATTCATGTTACTTCACCGTGCTTTCTCTATTGTTGAAGATACAAATATGTGTTTATGTGCGCATATAAATTTGACTGTTCAAACTCAGCCACCTGTCAATATAGTTAATATATTCAGCAATACTTCCATTATAGTCTGAACTCCCAATAACTGGTTACATTTTTCTTTTTAGTTTTCAAACTTGCATCAAAGTAGCAATACTTTTGATATCAATGTTTGACTGCAGTGCAGTGTATATAAAAATCCCCCCAATACATCCTTGAAATCTGTTGGATCAATTGGAAATAGGGATGCTCCGATTAGGATTTTTGCAGCCGATACTCACTACCGATTTCTTATCATCAAGATCGGCAGATACGGATCCCGATCATTCAAGCTTTATATAAGTGATATGTAAGCTCTCTGTTGACTGTCACTGTTAACTTGTTTTTCCTGATAAAGTAATGCCCCAGATGTTGCCTTCTTTATGTTAGTTACAGTAATACTGTAATTGTTGCGAATCAAATAAATAAGCATAACACATATTCATTTTACCATTAACATTTTAATAGGGCTTCAAAAACAGAGCTTATGCAAAACATCATCCATATTAGGATACTTTGCCTTATTAAAGAGCCGACAAGACTTTAAAACGGAAAATAATTGCAGACTGTCTTTATGAGGGAGCCATCATTAACCCTTGTGTTATGTTGCGGCTCAATTTGACCCGTTTCGATTTTCTAGTTGTTGGAAATACTGGTTAACCTTTGTTTTTTTTTCTTGATATTTTGTGACTTTTTTTCATTTATCATGATGAACATGCATGCAAAGTTTCAACATGCTGATGTGTTTTGACATATACAAACAAAATTACTATTACGTTCGTGATGTTCGCGGGTCAATTTGACCCTCATAGGCAGCCATTCAAAAGCAACTGTACAGACACAAAATAAAAACATTTATTTTCTGTATGTCAGGGCACTTCAACTCCAGTTCTAACGTGCAAGTGCATCTAAAAGTGCTCTAACCCTAACCAAACACACTTGAAAAAGATAAAATTACAGTGTTCAGAATTATTTGCAAATTACAGATGAAAATCTTTGTCAGACACAGATAGTAAAATAAGCTCTCATTTCAATATTCAAGAAATCTAAAATACCTAGCTTTTAACCAAAACTTTTATGTAGGCAGCTTATGTATTCAAAGGCAGCTTCACAGAGCCAAAAAAATAATAAAAAAAACATTTATTTGATGTATGTTTTTGTTATGTTTGGTTTCTCACTTCCCTGTGAGTGAATAATGAAACTAGGGAACTAGGTCTTTGGAAACTAGGGAAAGTTAACTTAGGAAAATTAAAAAATTTCATTATACAGCACAATGTTATTGTTCAGTTATGATGTTCAAAGCATACAAAAAAATAAAAAATAAAAAAATAAAAAAAAGTCAGTATACTGTTTATTTTCCAATTTTGTCAAAAATTGGTTTAAAAACATTTTTATAAATCATATTTTCAGATATAATGTTTTTGTCATTTTTGACAAATGTTGATATTAAAAGTTTACAGTTTGTATCTAAATCTTTGTTGTTTTTCATAGTGTGATTTTTGAGGAATTGTATTGAATCCAATTAGGGTCAATTTGACCCGCTCCATAAAGGGTGTACACATAATTCGAACAGTGCACAAGGGTTAAACTGTTCATTCAACTAATATGCTTAAAAACGCTGATCTATTCATTAGTGAAACAAGGTGTTGAAATTAATTCAACATTACAATGTACAGTCGACGAGCAACACGTCACTTGGATAACGCTGAAGTTGATGTTTCACTTCATAGAGATCAATGGCATTGATACAATGCATTGAACAGCGCTGACGCCAGTCATGCGAAATCCCCTTAAACGCTGAAAGGATACTACGACAGATATATCACTTTCATCTTCTGACAACTGATGGTAAACTATTTTTTTCATGAATTTATGACTTGACCTGAAGAAGGAAAGCAAAGGTAATCACACGTTCAGTTTTCCTGTCTCTGTGTGTGTGTGTGAGCCACAGAGAGCAGATGAGATGACGGGAGCAGCGAATCAGATTTGTTGTATTAAATCCTTTCTAATCGTTTCATAAAAATGTGATTTTTATTTAGAGCATAACAGGGACTGCGGCTATAAAGTTTGACATAATCATGTGTTTTATGTCATCAAATTGGGATTGGTTCATGAGATCGGCCAAATTTAGTGACTACCGATTGAGTCATAGAATGGGATTATCGGCCAATGCCGATCTTCGCTCGATTGATCGGAGCATCCCTAATTGGAAACATCTGATGTTAAAAATATCACCTTTTAAAAGTACACTGATATAACGCCAACACCCATTGTGTAAAATATTACCCATCTTGTTTTGTTCCAGTCAACACCACTGTCTTGCTTCCTCTCACCTCCAAGCGTCGCCCAGGAGAATTCCGATATCGTATTTATTTTGACGGCATGTCACCTCTTGTAAGTGTCTTTTTGTACAAGCTCTGTCATCCCACTTTCTCGTCAGCCACTGGGTTATTTTGTTAATTTGATGAAAATGTCACATTGATGTCATGGTTGAAAAGAGCAGACAGCTTGTAAATAGAAGTTCATTGCAACTTTTCGGTAAAGCAGAGAAAGATGTGGTCAGTTAGAAGAGAAAGATGTGGTCATAATATTGTGCTATTTGAAACATGACAACACACTAGAGAACTTGAATTTTGTGCGTGAAATCAGTTTTGGGTTTAGAGTTTTGTGGAGTGCATTATTTCACAAATAATGATATTGTGTGGCTGAAAAGACTGTTTGTGAAGCTGTTTCATACCTATACAACTGCTCTCTCTCTCGGTCAACGGCAATGCGGACGCAGATTTGAATGTTCCGGTGTGGTTTTGTCAAAGGTTTAATAGACATGGGAGTATCATTGTCATCTAGAAAGAAGATCGCATGGGTGTTTGAATTGAGATCTTGTAACGATTAATTGGGCAACTCTAACATCAAAGATGAACAACTGATGAATTTCAATGGATTCTCAGAATCAAAGTGAAAATGTTTTAGAGCTATATGTTGGTGGTGTGTAGTTAAAGATGGATTGTCATTTTTTCTTGAGAGTGTGTTAATGTGAGCCTAACATGGTGCGATGTGAGTGCACATTGGTAATGTGTTGGTGTGTTGATGCGTTCTCACCTGTGTAAAGTCTGCCATCTGCTCCTTCTCTTGTCCGGATGACTGGAAGCTGTCTGATTATAAGTAAAGCTCGTCTTGACTTGCTGCCAGTGAGGGATGAAGTGAACATCAAAGCTTAAGCCAGACTGTGTCCAAGCAGGGCTTAGATCTGTCTCTCCATGCTTACCAATGCTCCAGGGTTCTTTGACTAATATGAGACTGTTGAAAAGGCAGAGCCCAGCCCTCCACGCCGGAGGACACCCAGGGGCCCGTCCGCGGGGCCACTACAAGATTCTCATGATAAATGAGCAGAGCATTATTTATGACATCGAGATCTTATAACAATATATATACTACTGTCGCCTATTTTTATGATCTCATCCAGGGCCCCACAAAATACAATAGCAAAAAGAGAATCAGTAGATTTAAATTTTGATTGGCCATTCGAAGCTATCATAAATTAACCAATATATGCACTTACTTGACTGTATATCAGTAGAATTCTATATTAACAGACCGAGGTGCTTGTCAACTGTAACGTTCACTCATTAATAAAAATGTGCTTTTAATTCACTCACCCTCAGGCCTTCCAAGATGTAGGGCACTTTTTTTTTCTTCAGTAGAACAGTAAAGAAGATGTTTAGTTGAAACCGTGGTCCTTAATAATTCATGCAATGCAAGTCAATGGCTACTGTTACTTTGGGAGTCAAAAAAACATACATAGGCAAAACAAAATTAATACCCGTGTCTCCTGGCGATACATTATAATCCCACACTTGTAAATTATAATACGTCATAATGCGACAGGAAGCTTTCACTCCAGATTGCTGTAAATTCGCCAAGGATGTTGATTACAGGTAAAAATGCTGTAAATGTTCAGTTTCTTGATGGTTTCGCTTCATAAGACCTCAATGTATCGCGTATCAATGTATACATTTTTTGACCCCATTGTGCTCATATCACAAAAAAACATTAAAAAAAAAATGGTGCCTGAAGAAGCATTGTCAGCTAATGTGAAATACGATTGGCTCTCATGTGTCTCATGACCAAATGCATCATGCTAAAGTTTTATCTTTGTATCAGATTTATCTTTTGAATTAGAGGTGAATGAGTTCAAGGAGCTGGATCATTTTGCAGTGAATAAAACTTTAAGTTTCACTCTGCTCCTCACATAAAGGTATCTTATGGCTTGGTTTGCAATCAAGTCATTTGTAATACGTAAAAAAAAAATAATAATAACAAACACCTGTGATTGTACTTGCATCTGCCTGTTACATGTTTTATCTTGTTGAGTAGTGGTTTGGTTAAGCTATAGGGGGGTTAGGTGGACAGAAAATCTATGAAAGTATAAATATATATTAAAGTAATTTCTAAATGCTCACAAATAATGAAGTGCATATTGATCTGATGCGTATGGTTGGCAGTTTTTAGTTCACTGATATATCAACACCTAGGGGTATCTTTAGCATCTTAGTACTGAGAACGGGTTGACTGTAAACACTCTATAATTATGAATTAATGAACTATATAACATAAATTACTGTGCTTTTGATATGCACTTGTTGTATTCCTCATTTGTAAGTTGCTCTTGATAAAAACATCTGGTAAATGAAAACATGTAAATAGTTGATTCTGATGATTATACATGATACATTTACATATTTATTGAACATATTAAACAATCTTTTATCATCTTGCTGTTTAGAATGTGTATTACAATAATTTTAACATGGTTAAATGAGTTTCTTATTTTTTTTTCTCAAGTTGTACTTAAGAACCTAAAAAATAAGGTTAACACTTTACAATAAGGTTCATTAGTTAACAACATTAGTTAACATTAACTAAGAATGAACAATACTTCTTCAGCATTTGTTAATCTTTGGTAATGTTAATTTCAACATTTACTACTACTTTATTAAAATCTTGTAAACATTAGTTAATGCACTGTGAACTAACATGAACAAACAATGAACAGCTGGATTTGTATTAACTAACATGAACAAAGTTTAACAAAAACAGTAACAAATGTATTGCTCATGGTTAGTTCATGTTAGTTAATAATACATTAACTAATGTTTAATAAATGAACCTTATTGTAAAGTGTTACCAAAAATAACTTTCCAGACTTCACACTGCATTGCGACTCACGTGAGATGAGATCACTTCTTCAAATGTTTTAAATATACAACTGGAGACATTGCATTTGCTGTTCTGGTTTGCTAATTCAAACATCCTCTTTCATCTTGTTAAACTCACATTAATTATAAATGTTTCTCGTAGTGCAGATTTTATTATTCAGAATGCATAATAAGAACTAGCAACATATTATCACAAACTATGTTGTGTCTATGTGAGTTTGAGTGTACTCACCAACTCATATGTTTCTACCTTCTGCAAAACTACACATAATCCATGGCAGTTTCCTCCTGAAATGAACACTAAAGGTAGTAAAATGCCAGCAAATTTATTCCACAGAAATGATTACAGATGATCAATTAATAGTCTTTTTTTGCGTAGATTTTTGCAGAATACTATGTCATGACCTCAAAACAGTTTTACCATAGCATATGATTTGTAAATGATTAAAATAACTCCATATGTATGGCTTTTCTAACATAGTAAACTTGCTTGGTTGCTCACCTGACCAGTCACGCTTAAAAAAAAGGCTCGAAGACTTGTAGAAGTGAGCTAAAATGGATGGTTGCTTCAACAAATGCATTTTTTTCACCCTTTCTTTTGTTAACAATATTGGTTAGGTTTAAAGTAATGAAATGTGCAGCAGTTTGTGAGAGTCATTCACAGCAGTAATGAAGTCTTCAATGAATGATTACTTAGTAATTAGTAGAATGTCTAAAGTGGACCATCAAATTAAAGTGTAACCAAAAACAGTCATATCAAAAAGTCATAATGTCTTAACTTATAAAACAATAAACCCTCCACACAGATGTCCCAGCCTGCTCTCATGAGAAAACTGGAGTATTTCATTAGGTGGCGATTTCTTATGAATTTGCTTGATGTGCTTCTTAGGAAAATCTTTGATTCTTTGTTCAGTAGGTTTTTATTTCATGTAAGATTGGAGGATCATAGGTTATTACCTTGAGCCCTAGTTGGCGGACAGTAATGACTGACTCAACATAATTCGTATTGATTTTACATCATCAGCAGGTGAAAAGGTCACACAGTGAAGTAGTGAGGTGGAGCAAGAGTGAGATGTTGTACACATCAGAGTATGTGAGCCGTGTAGGGAAAGTTGCATGATTTTGTGTGCAAAGCATCTGTGTTCTCTCTGAGAGAAATATCATTTGTAAATATTATGAAAAATGTGTGCGTGTTTGAATGTGCTGTTAGAATGATTCTTTGGAAATCACACAATATGTTAAATGAATTTGAGGTTTTTAACATTTAATTAATATCATATATATCTGGACCTCTAAGGATTTGTAAGGATTTGAACATATTTCAAAAGGTTTTGCATATTAGAATTGGCCTGTCAATATGTTCACATTGCACTGTACAATACCTACGGATACTAATGAGATCACTTTTGTAATCCACATTTCCATATAATAGAGCATCTGTGTTTTTTCCAGCAAGAATAGCACACAGCACAATACTGAGGACAAGGCAGAAACATCTCAGCTGGTGGCTATAGCAAACGAGACCAGGGAAGCTGGTTTGCCAGTCATGTTGAAATACAGATTCGTTGGGGAATTGTTTGAATTATGGATTCTCAAGGAGTGCCCCATGCCTGAGACAACTGACAAATTGGGCCTTGACACTTGCTTTGTAGGGTTTTTTGATTGCAGTCAATAATAAAATGAAAAGCATCCAGTCTGCCTTATCCTGTGAGATTGTAATGGTGCTTATTAGACATTCCCTGAAGAGTGCATGTTGTGGCAGATGTACAAGGTGTGTTGCTGAAGCATGTAATGTAAGCAGAATTTCCCTCGGTGCGTTTCACAACTACTACGGCATTTTTGTAAGCATTGACAAGTGATTTTTATATTAGAGTGATTAGGTTTCTGAATTAATTATTGTGATTAGTCATTTTCCAAACATCACACAAGAGCTTACTTTCTAAGTGGTACCTTTGCTTTTGTAGTTTGATCTGGCTCTGAGATAAAATGCCACAGTTGAGGTGCAATTTCAATCAGATTGCAGATTATCCAGACCCGATTCGAGAAATGAAATCTGTTAGAACTAATCCAACAATATAACTAATCAGCTTACTCTTTGCCTCGCTGCGTATGCAATATGGCTTGCGGTAAAGATGTTTTCAGTGAAAAAGAAAAGCAGGATGAAAGACACTCATTATGACAAAATCATTTCTAACCTCAAATATTATGGTATCTGAGTGCTTTTTCTTCAAAATCCAATGTATCAAGCTCAAATGCGTGCCTAAATATTGCATTTTGTCGAAATGAACGAGTCAGTAGGTCACTATGGGATAAAATGTACAGCAATTGGCCTATCATGAAGTGCCATCACTGTGTGTGAAGCTTCATAAAATTAGATCTCTGGCCAAAAACTACTCCATCATCACTCATGAATATTTCAGACCCCCAACATAACTTGGCTGTTTGAAAATTTTATTTTACAAGTGTGTAAAGATATGCCTCAGAAATCATAAATATTTATGCCGTTTGCTTTCTGCGCCTCAGTTATCTAAAATGATTCCCGGGTGTGGATTCTGTGTAGTATCACATCTCTGGGCAAAGCTTTGCCAGCAACATTACTAATTACTATAATTAATTCTCTATGTTTGGCATCTGTGCATGTCACCTAATTAGCAGATGTGGTTCTATTCACTCATATTTCAATGGTTTGCCTTCCTTGTAAAAGAAAGGGTAAATTAGCTGTGCAATAAGGCTCTTTTGACCCTCTCATCCTTGAAAGGCAATGACAACATATTTTCAAATAACATATGCAAGATTGGTTCATTTTTTTAGCACAGTATCCAGCTTTCATCTGAAAGCTGTGAAGGTGATGACAGAATGTGTTTTGTGAACATATACTTTGAAATGACTGATGAAATCTTCTGTCTTATATTGATAACTTCTTGGCCTTTCAATGCTGTGATGACGGTTTCATTCCTTCATTTATCACATGATCTTGACTTCAGAGAGATGTGTGATGGAGAAACAATGAAGGGAAGAGACTGTTATTATGAAGAATCACAATGACTGCTGGATCTGCACAAGAGAGCAACTTCAAATTTTGTTAAAGTTCAATGCACTATATTTAATTGGTTATTAATAATAATGTCATATTGAGTCTGTAATGTATGTAGAATTAATTTGATACAGTTTTTTTTTTTTTTGAAAAGCTACACAGGCTTTTACTTTTACTTTACTATGTGTGGATGGCATTATTCGTCCGCCAACACAGAAGATAATTTTTGACCAACATGAATTAATATATATACACATATATGAAAATATTTTGAGAGTGTAAGGAGACCGACTTGAATGCTTTATTCGCTGTGCTTTATGGGAGTGGGCGGAGCTAAAGAGCTCTTCTCGCAAGTGTATCTTTTGGTGACTCTCTTATTTACTGTTTTCTGTACAACATCATGGCTAATGTCGTTTTTCACCATGAATTCAGCTTCTAAAAACTATTATTTTAAAAATGAGATATATAATGCAGGCTGACGGCTTCAAAAGAAGCAAATATTATGGATTCACAACCTCATAGCACAGGGCTTTAAAGTTTTACTAGTTATCATTAAAAATCTATTTCTCTGGAGTTTTTACTTCTAGAGCCTGACTGCTGAACTCTATAACTATAAATTATGCATAATTACATGCAACTAAACTTAAACCAAACCTTAATCCTGACCCTAATACAGTTAGTTAATATTACTGTATTAAATGTATAATTACAGTGTATTACTTAAGGATTCCTTAAAATAAAGTACAACCCAAATATCGTGCTCGTTGTTAATTATATATTAAAGGTGGGGTATGTGATTTTCTTTTTTGACCATTTTTTCCAAATCACTTGAAATCCTATTCCTAACCCACTTACAGCCACTGAGTTAGAAGCACTGAAACGAAAATTAGGCAATTTAATCATCTGTGTATCAGGCAGGACTCGGAAATTTCCAGCCAATCATTTCCAAGACCACCTAGAATCATTGGACTGTAAGTGCGTCAATCAAACGGTCGTACCATACCCCCCTCCCCCTCGCGCGCGTGTCTCCTTCGTGCGCATACTCAAAGCTCGTGACCCAGTCACAGTGAGTGCAAGTCGCCCCGGTACAGAGAGAGAGAGTAAGTGCATGATTGCGCGTCCATGCTCTTGGCAACAGCATGACAACATCCTAGCAACCACCTACAACAAGTTTTACACTTGCAAGCGCCACTCACATTTGCTTCAGATAATATCAAAGTGTAGTTTTGATTAGTATACTGAGGCGAGTCTTCACCTTACAGCAGAGCACTGTAATTGTGTTTGACTTTCACCCCAATGATAGATTGCACACCGTCATAAAGCATAAATCATATTTGCCTGCAGGTGTGTCCTTGATACTGCATCATATTTTGATGAGGCACTTCAGTGTTGCTTTGTAATGTTTCATATGATAAAATCAATGTACAGTATGTTGTATGTAATTGTCACATCCATATGAAATGTTCCCTGTGTTTAATGTTTTATAATATATCTTCATAATATACGTTTTATAAGTGCAACGATGAGCAGTGTTTAAAGGGAACAGGAATAAATCGTGTTATATTCTTGGTTTATCAGCGCAGCGGCATTTGATCGTAACATCAACCTGTCATGGCTAATACCAAAATAGAATGTGTTGCTTATGACATTTTGTCATGAGATACGGTGAGCAAGAACATCCACATCAATGAAACACATGACAACACAGAACAGACTACAGCTTCAGATAGGTCTAAGTGACATTGATAACAGCAGCATTATCACAAACGTGTGAATCTGTAGCTGGATAATAGTCCCTGGAAAGAAAGGCAGTGACAGAAAACTGCCTTTTTTTGAAGACTTTTCTTTAAATGAATGAATGAAAGTTTTTTATTTTTTTTTTACTCGGGCTCAACTATTAAATCTACCTATATCCGTCTAGAATTTACTAAATCGTGAACTTGCTCTTAAAAAGGTACTGTGGTGGTACCATGATACAGGGCAAAATGGTATATTCCAAGGCACTGAATGATTAGCATATTCATATGCATTGGCATTGAACGATTACCATATTTATGTTCATTTGCATTTACATTGGACTCCAAGGAAAACCATGGCACTTCAAAGTCAAGGCACATTTATGTAGCATGTTATACATGTTAAAAAAGCAGCTACACAATAATAATAACTAGGACAATTAAAATGTTAATGTAAAATCTATCAATTATGAAAACAAATTCATTTCCGGCTGTAAAGCTGCTCTACAGAAATTGGAAGTGTCATTATTCGGCTCAATTTACTTCAATGACAGTTATTGAACTGAATTGGAACAATGTTGCAAAGTTTATTGATTATGAAACGGGTTCAATTTCAGCTACGAGCAGCCTTAGCAGAAAACTATAGGGTCATGATTCAGCTCCAGTCAGTTCAATGTTGATTCAATTCAGTTCACATATGAAGGTAAAAGAGTAGCAAAACTCGAGAGCACATACATAATAAATATTCGTACTTGTACGCTAAAATTTACACTCGCAGCTCCAGTGTGAAAACCTGCAAAATACAAATCTTCATTTTACAGGTTTTCACATTGGAGCTTTCACATTGGCGCAAAATTTGAAATTGCAGTGACAGATTTGAGAAGTTGCAAGTGCCTAATTGAGGTTGCACTGCAAATGTGAATGTAAGAATAAGTGCAAATATTGTTACAAGTTTGTGTCTGTCATTGTATTTCTGTAAATGGCATTTTACACATATGTGACTACTTGTGTGCAGCTTCAAATTCAGAATACAAGTTTGTGACTATTGTCTGCGAGTGCAAATTTCAACATTCAACTTCAGATTTGTATTTTACAGGTTTTCACATTGGAGCTGTGAGTATAAATTTTAGCGTACAAGTAAGAATATTTATTGTGTTCTCCAATTCACATCTAAGTGCTCTCGAGTTTTGCTACTCTTTTACCTTCATAATAACCATGTCGATGTTGCAAAGTTAGTGTCATTAACCAGCTCAATTTAGTTTTGTTCTTCCATGATAAATGTCCACAAAAAAAATCATGCTAATATTCAAAACCATGGACATGCTATGATACTTCATGGTGTTTATTTGTTCATCTAAATTCCATAGGTACACAATGAAGCAGATGCATATTCTGCACACCAATTAAATGAAGATAATCTTGATAATGGACACCACGAGGCTAGTGCTACTAACAGTGTGTTTTAGTGATTTTTGGTAGTGGTGCAAATGACCAGATAAGCATAGAAGCTGTCGACTTGGGCAAGTGGCATAGTGGTTTTTCATGGGCAAACCCAGCTAAAATGTTGTTCTGATAATGTAATATCTAGTTTTTAAGATCTAGTACCACAGCTTTTGAAACACATGTTCAGATAAATGTATTTTCCCTGTCTTGCAGGTGAACGAGTGACCCAATGAAGTGGAATACTACTTTATCGGAGTGCTGGAAGAGAAGTCACTTTGCCCCAGTTCTCCGAGAGCACAGGAGAGAGACAGACATCTCTGATTGTTTGTTGCCAGTCGGGAGACGGGAAGGTCAGTAAACAAACTGGACTGCATTTCTCCTGCCGCAGTCTGTCATTTTACCTGATGTTCAACTAATGTCAGCACAGGAAGATATGTTTGGAACCCTGCTTGATATATCAGCGAGTGACAGCTGTCAGTGTAAACACTGCCATTGGAAATGCCAGGAATGCAACCTCAATGTACAGATTAAGATTTGAATTATTTTGATCTTTGAGCAGAGCTGATGCAGGGTTAAAATCTACTTTTATACTATTCAGAACAAAACTGTTGAAGAAGGATATTTTGACTATTGATACATTTTTCTGATTACTGGGTAATAGGCTGCACAATTAAAAAATATTTAAAGGGGCTATGTGTAAGAATTTTCACGTATTAATTGACATTTTATTGGAAATGTTTCAATACAAGCTGTTCAGACCTTCCCTAAATTCCTAGGTTGTCTATGAAAGCATGTAGACAGATTTTTATGAAGGACTCTGGACATTTTTACCGGGAAAATCAAAAGAATGTGACATTTACACGCACGCCCGAGGGCCCCTCTTCTGTTCAATGACACATTATATGAATGCTTATACAATGTTCAGGATAATGCCGAAAGAGCTTCTGTACTGTAATGTCACTGTGTCATGCAAAGAAAAGAGATTTATTCAAACTATAGTCTCGCATAGACAGATCTTTATACATTTTAGTCTCAAATTAACTTAATACAGTAATCTATCATAAAAGTGTAATTTTAATGACCTCATCTATCGACATGATGCCTGTGAATTGCACAGCTTGTGCAAACATCTCTATGATCAGATTCTTTCTTAACTGCTGTCTGACCACTGTCATTTTTGTTGTGTTTATTTTGTTATTGAGAGGAAAGAAAAAATAAATGTAATACAACATTATGAGGTGCTGTAATTTAGCAAAAGGGATGAAATCAGAGGTTCAGCATTAAAATCCATAAAATATTATTGCTGTTTTAAATGTCAATGTCTTGCATAAATGACCTTGACTTACAATTGTAATAAATAAATATGGTAATCGTTCAATGCCATGGCATATGAATATGCTAATCGTTCAGTGCCTTGGAATATATCAAACTGCCCTCTAACACCTACCATGGTACCAACACATCGCTTTTTTAAGGGCAAAATCATGATTTAGTAAATTCTAGACAATTATAGGTAGACTTAATGGTCAATCCTGAGTATATGTCCTGAGTGTGTTTTTCCATAGCTTGGGACATTTATCACATAACTATTTTATTTATTTATTTATTAATTAATTAATTAATTACTCTTTATTTTTGTTCCAAAGCTTCTCAGTGCTGTACCTCTTCCTGGTTCGACATTTCATTCAGTAGCATTAGGCAGTTTTGATTTATTTGATGATTGCGTTATTTACACATGCATCTGCTTATATGCTATCACTTGTTTCTGCTTCTTTTTCGCATGATTTTTGTTTGGGGGATTCAGTACTCTTTCAGTAGATGTGTAATTGCGCCCCCTACCACATAACAGTGAAAACACGGGAAGTGTTTTTCATCAATGGTGGGGAAAGAGTTAAAAGTACTGTATATTGCTGCAAAGGTATTACTTCTAAGCGAAGAACGAAAAATAATTGTGCTGTGAGTATTTTGGGGCATTGAATCACACTCAGGCTCTTGTATGTTACAAGTTCACAAGTGCGAGCACAAGTAATACATCACTGGCTACAGTTCACTTAACGGCCACCTGTGTCACAAATAACAAGGGTTTCTGAATTCTACATACAGCCCCTTTAAATTGAAATTGCAATACTAAATAGTGTGATTATTAAACCACACAAGGCAATTTAATTAAACTAATTTATCATCTACATATTGTCTACTGCTTGCAAATAAAGAGGCAGCAGTCTGTTCTGCCATCCTGATATAATGCTTTTAGAGCAACTCACTATAGGTGCTTACTTGACACAAACTCCATCTGGCATTGCTGCTAGTTTAGTTCAATGTATGTGGTGCGGTTATAACATGCATTGTCAAAGATTAACTCTATTTTCATACTCATATTATTCTATACATTTTTTGTTGTTATATACAGTTTTATTGTATTAACAAAATATATTTAAGTTGCCTCAGTTACTAAACATTGCCATGAGAGCGTCTCAGTTACGTATGTAACCCTAGTTCCCTGAAGAGGGAACGAGACGCTGCATCTAAACTGCCCTTGATTGATTGCATCATGAAGCACATATGGAATCAGTCCAATGGCGAGACGGAACGTCATAGGCGGGTGACGTCATCAACCAGGAAACTATATAAAGCACCCCTGAATCACAACAGCGCTAGCTTCTGATAGGCTGAAGCAAGTCGATCACGGGGGCATGCCGAGAGTATGGCAGGGCGACGCAGCTCGAGTTACCTTGAAAGGGAATGTCACGGCTGCGTCGCCCTGCCATACTCTCGGCATGCCCCCGTGATCGACTTGCTTCAGCCTATCAGAAGCTAGCGAAACTCTGCGGGAGCGCTAATACCCACGTCGCCTGCACCTGCACGTCTAGTTGCACCTGCGTCCCTGGAGTAGAGCTGAAGTCAAGATCGTAGAACCTCACGAATGTGTGCGGTGAGGACCAGCCTGCCGCATCACAATCATCATGTAGGGCAGTGGTTCTCAACCCTGTCCCGGCGTACCCCCAACACTACACGTTTTCCTTGTCTCCCTAATCAAACACACCTGATTCAACTCATCAGCTCATTAACCCATGAGCTGATGAGTTGAATCAGGTGTGTTTGATTAGGGAGACAAGGAAAACGTGTAGTGTTGGGGGTACGCCAGGACAGGGTTGAGAACCACTGATGTAGGGAAACTCCTGACAATAAAGCTTCAGAAGCAGCCATACTCCTAGTCGAGTGAGCTCGTACAGCCAAAGGTGAAGGCTGACCAGCCGACTCGTAAGCAAGTGAGATAGCCTCAACCACCCACTTGCTCATCCTCTGCTTTGATGCAGGACACCCCTTCCTGGGTGACCCAAAACAAATGAACAGATTTCATCCACAGGGAAGCTCTGTGGACATAAGCATCTAGGGCCCTAACTGGGCAGAGCAGATTTAGGGGGCTTTTACACTGGGCTCGTTTGCTGCGGTCCGAGCCCGAGCGCGTTTGTTCCCGGCGCCCCCCGCAGCGTTGGTCTGGTTTCACACTCAACTTGATTCTATCGAACCTTGGTGCGTTTGCGTGCATATTACGTCATAGCAAACGTGCACGGCGCATGATAGAAAACAGAACGTGGGGCAATATTGTGTTTTTTTATTAATTCGCTGCTATTATGCGCAGTTAAATGAACAATACAGGTTTACTGTGCGTGTGTCACATAAGGTGGCCTTCTGCTGCTTGCAAACGGACTCTTTTGAGGAGACAGTGGATTTCCAAATTTGGTGCCCTGATTTCACGCGCAATGCACGAATTCACTGCAGGCTCACTCTCGCTCGTATCCAAGGTAAATCATCAACACTATCATCCCTTACAAGTGTTTTATTTAACTAAATACATCAAGCTAAAACGCATGCGCAGGTCACTTTACTTCCTGATCAAGTGCGCACCCGAGTCCGTGCTGCTTTCACATTCACGCGAACCGCGGCACGGTTCGGGAGCAACCGAACTCAGACCACCTCCTCCAGGTAGTCTCGGGTTCGGTACCCCAGTGCGCACCCGGGTCCCATGACAGCGTTCACATTAGCAATTTTTCATGCTAACCGTGCCCCGTTCCGAACTAAACTGCCAGTGTGAAAGCCCCCTTAGTTTCTCTTGGTCTGATGTCAGAAAAGGAGGAGGACAGAAAGCCTGCAGTACTATAGGTGTAACAAAATTAGTAGGGACCTTAGGAACATAGCCTGGCCTAGGATGAAGGAAGTAAGAAAATTTTAAAATCACAGTATTTGTCAAAATAATTATTTAAATGATGATTAAATGTCTTGCATAAACGAGCTTGACCTACAACTGTCGGGGAAAACAATATTAAAATAAGTAAATAAATAAAGCACAAAAATGCACAGACAGTCACATTTATTTCAGTGGATTATTATTTAATTGGTTACAGCTTTGAACACACTAGTACCAACAATGGTTTTAAAGCAGCTATTATCTGGTAAGACAATTTATTTGATCAAAATGTGGAAGACCCTGCATATTAAAAACAAGTCCATTCTCAAAATCAAACATTGCTACTGTACCAGTACACCAATACAACCTATACCTCAGATGCCTATCTTTTTGCCAACAGACTGATTTATTCAGTGGATTGGCTAACAAGACTGTGTCAAAGGTACAATATATCAGAATTTTGTAATAAAATATCCAAAAATCACTTGCACAGTGTGATATATTTCCTGCAGTTGTGTACTTACAATATCCCAAAAGTTCCCAAAGATTTTTAATTTCAGAGAAATTCCAATTTTAAACAAGTGGCCGTCCCGGAATTTTCACTTGTCGCCTGTCACTGACGTAATATCCGCGTTATCCCTGGTTTCCGCTCGTGCAGTATGAGCATAGTAACCATGGCAACAGACGTGGATAACAGCGTTATCGTTCTAGCTGCAGTTATTTCGTCCAAACATTATGGACCATGGCAAGCAGACTTTGGGAAGGAGAACTAAAACGAGGATCAATATTCAATTTAAATTTGTATAGCGCTTTTGACAATATCAGCTCGGCGTTTTCGAGATGCCGAGAGCTCCACGTCCGTGATACTTACTGCTTACTGCTAGTCTCATACAGACGACAAACTAACACATAGAATAACATTATTACTTTCAACACACTCAAATGCAGTTTAGTGTGATAGCGTAGACCAAGTGAAACAGCGCGGAGTTACCTCACGAGCTTCATTCGTCAAATAGGCTTGCCGCGATAGACGGTGTTGACGGTGTTACCGGTTTTAAGCCCCATCACGGTGACGTCACTTTCCCACCGTGACACCGCGATGTCTTGACTTTTTTAAAGTATTCGTTTTTGCTAAAATATTTATTTGAATTAATTAAAAATAATAATTATCAATTACTTAGTTCAGAAGAGAGCATACATTATAATTAAAAACTGTACTGCGCACTGCGTGCCAAGAGCCAGTCACGTCACAGATCAGCAAGCATCAGGAGTCAAATTCCATTTAGCACGTGTGGAGATTTTATATTCGTCTCTTATTTATTTGGTTTTATCTTATTTAAATTTTGTGTAATTTATTTAGGCCTATTTTATTTTCTTATTCGTTAATAAACGTTTTATGGTTCTTATTTGTTTGGGCCCACAGTTTGCCGATTTTCACTTTTTTCAGCCTATGCATGGGGTTATTTTTATTCGTTCGTTATGCTAATAAAAGTTCTGTCTATAAATAAAAGTTTTATTATCAGCGAGTTGTTGTTTTTTGTCCATTCAAGCAATTGACGCTGAATTGCCAATTGACGCTTATTTCGAAAGTGAAAGCATAACACGCACGCATTTAAAAGCTATTTAACCCCCCCGCCCCGCCCCGCCCCCCACGGTGACACCAGAATTGCCGGTGTTGTCACACGCCGATTAACCGGTGGGAAATTTTCCTCACCGCCGCAACCCTATCGTCAAATAAACTGACCTGTGCGAGTAATTCTGCACTTGCGGGTAGTTCGGTAGAATTAAATGTCCTTATTCCTTTATATCCGCAGGACTCGCGTCTGGTGCTGATATCTGTCTCTCATTAGCAATCGAGCCCTGCTTCATACCACAGTCATGATAAAAACAGCAATGTATTCACTCATCCATAAGCATTATTAGATCCATAAGCTTGAAGTTCCATAATTCAACTGGAATTTTGCGTCATCAACCTACGCCTTTGTTATTGTAAGAGGTTAGCGACCCCTAGCGGCGAAGAAAATGACATATTGTAGCTTTAAGGGCATATTGTGTAAAATCAAGGCACTTCTTATTTCATATTTAAAAAGAATGTATTTTGTGACATCTATATTCCACAATCCACAGGTGTATATTTAGATTACTGGTTTTCAGATCAGCCCGTCTCCCTTATGCCGGGTACATTGTACGATTTTGGGCTGTCCCGGACAAAAGATGACCTATCTGTGGTCGTGGCTCCTAAACGGTGGTCCTACATTGTAAAGTGAGAGAGGTTCTTGCAACTAAGGATAGCCTGCAATAATTGTGTCAGAAATTCAGCATGATCCTCTCACTGTGTGTTTACTGCTACGATCTACTTCTACTACCTATGATTGTCGATGATGACATGTCGTACCCAAGATTATTAGATCCATGTCATACAGTGTGACGATCTAATAGGATTGTCTGTAGCATGCATTAGTGACACCTGATGCAGATCATCACCTCATTATGAGAGAACTTCACGAACTGAACTAAAGGTGAGTCTCAAACAGCTCCTTAAAGGGATACTCCACTTTTTTTGGAAATAGACTCATTTTACAACTCCCCCAGAGTTAAACTGTTGAGTTTTACCGTTTTTGAAAACATTCAGCCGATCTCCGGTTCTGGCGGTACCACTTTTAGCATAGCTTAGCATACATCATTGAAGTGGACAAGACCATTAGCATTTCTCCAAAAAAAATGACCAAAGTGTTTCGATATTTTTCCTATTTAAAACTTGACTCTTCTGTAGTTACATCGTGCACTAAGACCGACGGAAAATGTAAAGTTGCGATTTTCTAGGCTGATATGGCTAGGAACTATACTCTCATTCCTGCGTAGTAATCAAGAAACTTTACTGCCGTACCATGAGTGCAGCAGGCGTAATGATATGACGCAGCGCCTGAAAATAGTCCCCAGCTCGGTAACTTCCAACGTGACCAGGACTAAGTGCCTCCGCCAGGCACTTAGTCCCGGTCAGGTCAAATGTCAGGTCAAATGTGTTTAAACAGCCACAAAAGAGCGTCTACTCACCGTTTACTGACCTAATGTGTAAACGTTATGGGAAGCACACTACGGATTTAAACTTTGTTGGCTAAAGACTCGAATTTGTTTTAAAAAGACGAAAAAAACCCACCAAGTAATGCAATGTTCTCTCACCATTCCTGATTTATAACACGCGTTCACGCCGTTCGGCTGGTCTTGAGGCTCTCATAACAGAAACGAAAGCTGCTGCTCTCTGTATGTTTTTCCATTGTCTCTGGTCGTGTTCATATGTAAATTGCGTGAGCTTATTTCGTCCATTAGATCGAAAGATCTAAAAAAAGCCCATACATTTACCCGTCCATAGACCCTCCCCTTGAAGAAATCAGGATAGAAGTGGTTGAAAGTGGTCAAAAGAGACCGATTAAAACACCAGGTGTAAACGGTATGTGTCTCCCTCGTCTACTTGTGATCCGATCGACCAAAATTCATCTTAATACCAGGTGTAAAAAGGGCCTCAGTGTGTCATAAATGATAAACAATCCTCAGGACTAGGATTTTCACTGGTTTAGATATATATTTTTTTGGTTTAACAGTTATTTCTTTCTAGTTCCAGATTTTTTTATTTTGATGGTATAGGTATTGCTTTACTGGAAACTCCAGCAAAGGGTTTATAAAACATTTTCCTATTGCAGTGGTGATTGCAGCTGGTTCTTGTAGTATAAAGACGACTCGCAACAGGAAGCAGTGGGCTTTAATTGCCTCCCAACAGATTGCTGGCTCACAGAGAAAGCGGGTTAATTGTGTGGGCTGGAAAAGCCATTTCATGACCTTTATCAAGCATTACCAAACACAACATTTCTGAAGCTTTAATGTTTACAGGTTTGCCTCCTAGTGTGCATGAAATGAGTTGGCTAGCTTCCAAAATAAAAAGGCCACTCCTTCTATATAACATTAATTTGTAAACAAAGTGACACACGGGACATTATAAAAATGGTGCATCCATATACGGTCAGGTTTAATATTTATTATACAGCAGCAGCCATATAATACAGTTAGTTGGGCTTGCTTACTCAAATATTACTAATACTACTGGTCATTGCACACAAGCCATCCCACACTATTTTTGCTAGGAAATATGGGATTCTGGATACATTTCTGCAGAACTACAAAAACGTATACATTTCACTGAAGTCTCCAGCTGAGTTGACCACTAACATTTTTCTTTTTTACTCAAATTATGATTACAGGGGCAGAATATCTATTAATAAAGACTTATTTTCACATGGTACCTTGCACAATACTATGTCATGACCTCAAAACATGTTTAACACAGGTCATGATTTGTAAACTAATGCATTTTGACATTTGCATTACGTACCCAGCTCCATATGCATCACTTTTATGGTGTCGTAAACCTGCTTCCCATATGTATTAAATGTGCTCAGTAGCTCACCTGCTACATAATTGCACTTGTGACATGCCACAAAAGAGCTAAAAGACTCATATTAGGAAGATAAAATGGCATGGTTGCTTCAGCAAATGTGTTTTTATCTCTTGTTTGCTTTTGCTCAAACTATCGGTTAGGTTCAGGTTATATGGTTTAGTATTGGGGGTCAATTTCAAATGCAATTGAGCATTTAGCTTTCAGCACATTCACCAGGAATTTTATTTCCAAACTGCCCAGATCATCACGTGCATTAACCAACTTGATCAAATGTTGATACAGTCATGTTTAACTATTTTGGAGAAAATTAAAAAGAAAAACAATTAAGTTTGGCAGAAACATAACAAAAATCACGTATTTCCAGTGAGCCTGGGTTGGATTTTCACCTAGCAGATGCTAAAATGATAAAGTAGACTTAAGTGTGAAAACAGTGTTAAAAGTCATTAAACCGCACATCAATTTATAACACATTTTAAGACACATTTAAATACAAAATATCACACTATTAAATTATTAAAGGGGACCTATTACACGCCATCTGACAGCCAGATTTCTGTGTGCGGTGCTTCAGATGTGTGCGCTCAGAAAACCAAATATCAGAATTTAGACTGATATGGCTTTAAATCCCATGCAGATATTAAACTTTCAATGTCAAGTGAGCGGGACCGCGATATTAGAGATGATAATCAAAACCAAACAGACGTTTTTGTTTTTTGGAAGAGTATCTGAGGCACGGGCTGTAAAGGCTCCGCCCACTTCTGGAAAGTGGGACGGGGAGCAGCGCAGCTCATTTGGATTTAAAGACACATGCACACAGCATGTTTTTCCTTTCACTCAAAAATGGCCCTTTACAACATGGCATAATAAATGATCTGTGAGGTATTGTAAGCTGAAACTTCACAGACGCATTCTGGGAACACCTGAGACTTATATTACGTCTTGTAAAAAGTGGCATAATTGGTCATAACATGTTTTAAAAGGTCTAAGCATAACCAGGTCGTAACACTTTTTTGGTAATTTTCAGTTTCAAAAAGTCAAATGTCATTTGTGGTATGCTATTTTCTAAATGTGCTATTTTTGATAATCATTTGTGTTTTGTTCACGTTTATATGCAACACATTCGAATAACTGCTCAGTACTTGCCACTACTTCTCTGAACCCAATAACAGCAACAATTAGTGATGTGGTTTTCTTCAAAATTGTAAAATGATTAGCAATGTTGTAAAATGAATGATATAATGCCTTGCCAAGACCTCTTTCAATTGCATCCGACATGTTAAAATATGACTGCTGTAAAGTACACTGAAATGATGGCTGATTGTCAGCCGTCAGCTTAGCCAAAGCCCCTCGGGAGACTGTATAAATGTTTAGCACTTCAGGTAAACCATTAGCTGGTGACCTGCCAGTAAACTGCCTACGTACCACATGCCGTCTGCTGACAGTCAGCCAGTATGTCAGTGTACTCGGAGGGTGGAAGTCTGTCCACCACCTGACCACTGTCTCTCGACCATCTGGCACTGCTCGCTCTCTTGAGACGGGATTAAGTGCACTCGCCTGTCACACAAATGACAACAGCTCCACTGCAAACTCCAAGAAACGAGTGTGAAAAACTGCTTCGTTAGAGTGCTAAGAGTGATGTTGTGTGTGCTTTCCCCCACATATTGAGTCCTTGCGCTTTTCACACAAGTAGCAATCTCCCTTGAGTGTCATTGGTTTTCCAGTTTCTATCCTTTGCCTCATGCGTAAGTTTTGCACATTGTGTTTGTATCAGCAGGTTTTAGTAAGGTTAAATACTTGCATTCATCAATTTTAGTTGGACATGATATTACACCTTATTGCAACAGTGTTGCTACAGTATATTAATGTGCTATAATGATGCAATTCCCTGAGACTAATTTTATGGGTGTAGAAATAATATTTCTCTTGCTCTTTTCTTTTTCAAATTTTGGCTTAAATTTTGACATTTATGTTTCAGTTCTTTTTTTCTCAAAATACAAAATCACAAAAGAGTGTGCAAGACTGAATTATATGCAATGCTGATTGAAAATAAAGCCAACACTTCTAAAATTCAAAGAAGATTCCCAACAATGAAGATGATAAAGTTTGCTTCCTCATTTTTTCCCCCCTGGTTGTGTGAAGTCATGCAATTGTGCCGGCTTAACTCATAATCTTTACATTACGAACAAATCATTTAACATGATCCTTTACTGTAAAAACAAAAAATATATAAATAATCCATAACATGTCCATAAATTTATGTCACCACTACCACTCTCTTGTTGAACTGATCAGCATGTGCAGATTAAGGATGATACATTTCATTCTAGCTGTCCAGTTTTTCAAGATTGTATTGATCTTCTGACCCTTTAAAGATCTGCTTCATTTCTTAACTTGACCACATTAAAAAATATATAATAATACTAAGAATACATTAAACTCTCATTTGGATAACAGAAAATTGTCTACATGTGCCATTCAAAAATATGGTGTGATAACAAGGGAAAACATTTTCTAGATCTTGTCCATTTTGTCCTTCCAGCTGTGCCAAGTTTGATTTTAAAAACATCAAATTAGCAAGACAAAATAAACTACTCTTTTATCTATGAATGCATTAAATAAAACAATGTGCTTACAGTCAATAGTATTTATATTTTTCTTTGATTTTGTTTTTAAGCCTGAAACGGTTACTTTAAAAATGTGCAGCACTTCAAAAAACCTTCCCATTTTCTCTTAAGAATCCAAACTTAAAAAAAGAGATTCATAAATATAATATTATAAAGGATTTTTCCTTAAAAAATAAAGCCAATACAGTAGCTAAATGATATAATGATTTTCATCGTATAACCATTGCCTGAGTTACAAAGAAAATTATTAAAAGGATCAAGTACATTTCTTTAAATTCAGAAAATGAGCAGCAGGTTATTCTACAATGTTGAAATAATAATAACACAATATAAATGATCCAGTATTCAGTAACTGAGTCTAATGCCATCTTTACAAAGGCAGCACTGAATCTGAAGTGGAATATGAAAACCATGACTTTTTTATGTCTTTTTTTCTGAACCAGAATCACAGGTTAGAACTGTACACACTGGATTATTGATGATGACATCCAGCAAAGAATACGATACACACTAAAGCTTATTAGAGTATTGTGCCATTAGCTTAGAAACATATAAACGTCAAATGCTATTGAAATCAAATGAGATTTAAGTCATCCATCAGAAGCTTTCCTGCGTATAGTGTCAGCGTACCAGTCACTTATGAGGAAGCTTGAATGTTTTTGAACAGGGTTTTAATTGTCATAGAAATGACAATGTCTGTCTCATTTACATAGAACCAATGTCTCACCAATGTTCAGAGTCGCCTTATTTTTCCTGTTTAAATATGAAATAGTATATCCTTACATATGAAATTCATTAAGAAATAATAAAGACAAAGCAGAAAACATTATTATCTGGGTATTTGTGGAGTGAATGGCTTCAATAGTTTTCAATTTTTCTTAGAATGCTTTAGCCTGAAACGCTTTCTCAAATGTGTGCAGCTAAAAAAAATGTCCATGACTCATATTAAGTATAATTGTTTAATAAAACGACAAATCTTTGGACATAGAGAGAAAATGTGTTCTATTGTCAATGCAATTATTTTAGCAATATCACACAAACACGAGTGCTGTTGTACTAAATGTGATTCAGTCACAGGTATTTATAGCTATTAATATACAAAATATCAGCACTCTTGAAAAAAAGCTTGGCTAATGAAAGGAGCAGAACTAACTGTATAATAAACTATAGCAGCTCTGTGGGCAGCGATAACTCTACAAATTGTCTTTGTGACTCTTGTTCAGTCAAGTAATAATTTTGTAAGTGCCTTAAATCATTGATTATATGGTTACTGGTTACTGTCATCAGATCTTTTAAAGATATTCAAGAATTTAGTTCGAGGCAGAGAGTATACTGCCGCCTTTTAATTCATACCGGACTATTAATGACCCCTAAAGTCATGTAAAACCAAGTGAGGTGTGATTTGCGTTTTAATGCATCAGATGGTCCCTTCTTATCAAAAATGGATGGTTCTTTGCCAGAATGAGATGTAATATACATGATGAAAAACTCTGACTTGCAACTTGCAGACTAACACCCTTGGCCTTGTGAGAGTGACTGGCCAGACTCTCTTGGTGAGCAGGGACAGAGAGAGTACAAACTGCCGAAACGAAAGAATAATTCCTGGTACTGTGAAAAGCATAATGCAGCATTGCTGGCTCTCTTTGAGTGCAAGCTTTAATGAGATCAATTATTAGGAAGGAATCTTTGGAAAATCTGAGCATGAAGTTCATGTCTTGTAGTTCAGTTCTTGATCGTCACAACCTGTCATGTTTTCAAGGACTTTTAGTTTGTTTATGGTCATTTCCGGTGTTTCCTTTGTGTTTATGATTGTTGTTATGGTTATTCATTATTTTATTGATTATCACACACCTGTTCATCAATAGTTAACTAGTTCTCAGTATATATAATGTGCTCAATTCTTTTCGTTCTTTGTCTGGTGTTGTGTGTGTGTGTAGTCTTTCGTAGCCAATCTTACTGACTACGTAGCAGCTTTCATTGGTCAAGGACCGCCTGACTGACATGTAAAGCAACCAATCACAGATCGTTTTGTTCCATGTCATGTTTAGGGGTGTGAAAATGTAACGTAGATGTCCCTACAATAACCGACCGGTTTGTAAAACTCTTGGACGTATTTTGAAGAGTCTATGCCACAAACTTCACATAACTTTTGAAAATCTAGTTGATCCTGACAAATGCTCATTGTCACAGTTGCACACACGGCGGATTTCTTCTTCCATAAGGGGGTTTGGCATTACGCCATCTTTGTTTCCAGGCGGACTGTTAAAGAATATAGCACACACTTCTCCCGGATATCCTGTAGAATTCAACCAATCTGATGACGAATACGAAAATCCTGAGGTGTTTCCAGTTAAGTGTGCCCTAGGCATCAGACGTTCAGCCTGCGGCCCATGAGCGTGACGTCTGAGGCTGAGACTAGTTTGTAGTGCACACTGTTGCGTCAACTTTCTTGTTTTTTGGATTGCCGTGTTTGTAATATACTCTTATGCTTACGCTGATTTGTAGGTCTGCTTTGTCTCACCTCATCTTCATCCTCAGCCATTCATGACACTGATATCATGTACACTGGTTGTACTTAAAACCTTAATCTTTTTATTACTTTTTCCAAAACTTAAACCTTTTCATTCTTTTTTTTCCCCATTTCTCAAATCTGGCTGATATGATGTGATTTTTAAGACTAATGTAAGAACCATGAGTCAAAAGGCCTTTCTGTGTTGAGTTTACATGTTTTCCTTGTGTTGGCAAGACTTTTCTCCGGGTGCTCTGGTTTTCCCCAAAGTCCAAAGACATGCAGGCCAGATGAATAGTAATAATAAATTGCCCATAGGTGTGAAAAAGTGTGTGAATGTCTGTGTGTATGTTAGCCCTGTGATGGATTATTCATCTGTCCAGTGTGTTTCCCCGTCTTCGGCTGGGGACATTGGAATAGGCTCTAGCATCTCTACATAGAAAAATGTGGTTTAGAGAATGGACGGATGCATTTAAGAACTGGCATTGTCCATCTGAAATAAGAAAGAGACTTTTTGTTATTTTGATTTGAGGGATTGCAAATGTTTAGTTTTATTTTTTTTACCAAGTTCACCATAGCAAGTAATGTACCGTGGCTTTGTACACATCTACATCAACCTGTGAGGACATGCCCCTGTATTGGCCTGTTTCTAATATGTCCTGGAAGATAATACAAGTCCATTGGGACACTCCATAATGACATACTATTTGTGGTGGTCCTGTTCAGTGGAGATTTATTTTTGTGCTGTCCTGAGAGATAAGTTGCCATGGTAATTGGAGCAGTTCAATGGTGAACAAAGTAAAATTGCTAATAGCTACGGAAGCATTTATTTTTGTTGTGCACAAATTGACACTGCTTTCTTTGTTTAATTTTGAGTTCCATTTAAGGTCTTGTCTCTGGTTGGGAGGTGGTTAGTCAAAGTTCAAAATTTTAAGGTAGTCACACATCTGGACATGCTCTTTTTTATTAATGCGATTATGATAATCTATGCTGTGATTCACCCATGAAAAAAACATTTGTTTTAACCAATTAACAAATCGATTGAGATTCTGGAACCTCTTTGATTGGTGGATCTCACATCAGATCCAGATGGGTCAACAATCTGATACAAAAGCTTGTACTAATAAAAAATAAAAATAAAAAAAATAAAAAAATTGCACAGGGTTATATGGAGTATAGGCACTCAGCCTGTGGAAACATTAATCAGCACCTATACTGTGATTATCATAATGTAATTAAGTCCATAATTAAAATCCATAATCGTGGTATAATATGTGGAGAACTGGGTTTTTTATTTCACTTTACATGCATATGCACGCTTCATCCACTCTGAAAAAAAGAATGCATGTGTTACTGGGTTTTTCATTTCACTTTACATGCATATGCACGCTTCATCCACTCTGAAAAAAAGAATGCATGTGTTACTGCTGTAGATGAATGACATGTTATGATCATGCAAAGGTTTAAAAGTATGACTGAACAGAGGAAGCCTTCAAAAAGTTCATGCTTAGATGTCAAGTACTTTATTGATGGTCGGGAACACGAGAATAAAGACATTTTTAGTAGTGTTTCTGACAAAAAGAGGGAGGCTGAGTACCCTAGAGCTGACAAACATGTCTGTGTATAAAGTGAGCGCGTGAAGGCTGCCTATTTTAACCATCCAACTGCACACTTCAGCATTATAACAGTGTCAGATATGCTGGAAATGAACACGATCGCTGCCATCATTACGATTAGTTGATCATCTCTAGCTCAACTGAAGACTTACCATGATTGTCTGAGGACTGCGTTTAGCATTTGAGGCAAATAAAACCTGCTTTTGAATTTAATATTTTGTTTTGGGTGAAGGGAATAGCAACAAAACTAGTGAAAACAAAGTGTAAAATCAAGGTAATGGAAGCAGCATTCAAACAGGATTATCCTTTATCATGTAAACATCTCAGTCCACATTCTTTACTCTTACCTTTGACAATAATCACACTGTTCATGTACACATACTCTAAATGTAACTAATGCCATCTGACAGTTGCTTATAGCATTGAATCACTTAGCGGCAAAACCAGTCCATTACATCCACATTAAATGTGGATGATGAGTGTGTTGCAAGCCCAGATGTATTTATGATTTATCTTCCATCATCCATCCAATTTGAATAGAGCCTATCCCTACATCTCATAAGGAAAAACCCTGGATGGAGGGCCAGAACGTTACAGGGCTAACACACACTTGCATGTTTGTGGGGGAAACCAAACTCCACACCAGGATTCAAATCAGGGACCTTCTTTGATATGAGGCGACAGCACTACAAACCAAGCCACCTTGTCTCCCTAATGATCTAACTTGTCTTACCGAAATCGATGATTCCTTGCAGTGTTAGATGGCCTCTGAGATGTGTTTTTATGCTTATTGCTATCGATCAACACTTCCCCATTGGAGAGTGTCTTATAAAATGCTTTGCGGAGGCCTTGCATCTTGTTTGTTCCTGTCTGTCAGTTTAGGTCGAGGGTTGTCTAACCCCAGGCTGTTAGTTTTGCCACTTCAAACATGCTTATCTTGGATGGTAGCACTCTTCCTGGAGAGTACTGCAGCCAGGATAAAAACTGAAAGCATGCTTGTGTGAATAAGCATAAGTGCAGATGAGAAAGTGAGGTAAAGAGAGAATCACAGTCAAATTAAGTCACGGAATTCAAGCAGAACCACTGCTCAAAAAAGATGATAGGAGCAAACAAATTAAAAATCAAATCTCCTTGTCACACAAACAAAAGAAGAAAAAGTGGGTTGATGAATCATTCGCTAGAAAAAAAAAAAAGTGAGCCAAAGGTGGAGGAAGAAGACTGGTTGCGTTAAAAATTACGTGGCAGAATGTTCTCATATTTATGTCAAGGCCTTTGCCTGATAGTCTAAAAAGGTGGTATAATTAGAAACCAGGATGGCAGGCAGTTGAGTCTACTGCCTCAGAGCTTTGCTCCTTTCATTTCAATTAGGTTCCCCGGTGTCAAACTGCTGGCTCCGACATCTACAAAAGAATATCAGAGGAACATTTGCATGTCTATCTATTGTCTAAATGTCTAAAAAGACATTTGCACACTGGTGGTCTTTCTGTCAGCCCACAGTAGTCATTGCAACTTCAAATTAAAGATGTTCTTTAGTTTCTTGCCAGCTATGGTTTAGTAGGAGGTCACAGTCATAACAAGAAATGGCTCACTGTGGGATCTTTCCCGTCTCATCACCTATCAATGCAGCACACGTTCCATTGAATCATTTTGTTAAAACAAATTATGACTCATAATTCAGTGTTTGCCAAGGATATTTTTGAAGTATATATGTGTCTTTTAACACTTTCCCTGCCATAAGTTTTTTAAATAAAGTTGACAGCCAGCACCAGCCTTTTTGATCATTTTCACGGCCCCCAGACCTAATTTATTTGACCTTCCTAAAACTGACAAACTTAGAGTGGTTAATTTATTTGTAACACTGTTCCTGAACATTGTATCATATTTATCTGTGTGCTGCACATTTCATGGAGAACAGCTTGTTTTCTCTAGCTTTTGTAAGCTTGCGCTTTTGTTAGTCGGTTCACCGCTCCTTAGGAAAAATTAGCCATGGTTTTGTGTTCGATTACAGTTTTTATTACCTTAGTTTTCCCAACAAATATCATGATTAAATGGTGGATAACATTGTATCTATAATGCATAAGAAAATTACAACACAAAAAAAAACATACCACTCTGAAACGTCCTGTGAAATCCGTGCTTGCAATGTCTGTGCTTAAAATCCGTTCAGCACAATCCTCTTGTTCGTTAACATTGTCAGGGTCTGAATCGGTCTCGAATTGGTTTAACATTGATGCCATTCTCAATATTTACACTAGTTGAAGAACTCACAGTTATGGAGGGGCGTGACATTTCCCGAACACACTGGGCCAGCTAACCAATCACAACACATTTCGTATTATAGAAGGATGGGGCTTTATTGAAGCAGGAACTTTACGGTGCGTTCAACCCAGAGTGGGGAGAGAGGTGCTGTAATAATGTCAAATATGTGAAAAATAATGCGTTTTTTGAACAATCAAGCATGCAAACATGTTCTAGTACACCCCACAAAGAATATCAAGACTTCATAAAAGGGCATAATAGGACTTCTATAATGTAACTTGCTTCTGGTAAATGAAATGAGTAAATTCTATGTCCTCCCAGGTTTAACAAATTAGAAATTCTTCCTTCCTAAGGTGATGTTTTGGGACACCCTTGCCTATAAGGCAATTAAGAAAAAGATAAAACTCTAGAGAAAGCTTGGTCAATGTTTAGTGGTTGCAGTTGGATCGATTGCTACACCCCTGCACTTTCAGTAGTCTTCAGATAATATTCCAGGTAATATTCAGGTAATATTCCTCCACAAATGTGTTACATTGGTAAAGGTAAATCTGGCACAACTTTACCCACTCACACGGTGCATGGAATAAATCAACTGAACAACCACGAAGGAGGATCCAGCAGTACTTGTGGTACCCTCTTCATTGTTGTTCCAAGTTTGTTACGTCAACAATTGTTGCTGTTGTATTGAGGCTACACCCAGTTCAGCATTAGAAGAATCTCCCGCTGTGGGGGATCTTCCATCTGAAACTGGAAAGGATGGCTGTAGGTGGTGGGAAGTGCTTCCCTGATGGCATTACATTACGCTCGTTGTCCTTAGGGCAGGTAATACAAAGACCTTTTTGTTGTCCCCCCTAGAATTGGCCCATCCTTTTAGCAACCACTTGGGCATCTGCCAACTGCTTGGCACTTTTTAGCTCTGGCCAGACCAGTGAAGCCAGAAACAGGTTTTGCATTACGTGATCACCCTCAGAAGTACTGTGGTTACAATTGTGCCAGTTTGGTTGGAGGCCAGGCTGGATTCAAGGCTGAATCCTCTGTTAGCTAAGCATCACACGAACAAGGCAAATACCAGCACTGTTCTAATTTCTCATGCATGTTACTGAACATTTGGAAGGATTTTGCCTTTTGGGGTTGGTGGTTTTTGAATATGTATAAAAGAATACAAGGGTAATGTAGCATTGTCAAAACACTTAAAGCAGAATAAATTAGCAATTTTTTTAAAGCTACCACACAATTACACAATTTGGCAGATAAATTATAGTTCAGATAAGTCATTAATCATGTCTTGGTTAGGCTCTTGTTAGAGCAGGGAACCTTTTTCAGACAGCTTTGATAGATAGAAATACAGTGCCTGGCCTATTATAACATGCATATATCATATAATGTGTATAGTAAATACAACACAGGCTTATTAAAACAATGTGCCTCTACCTACATTTTTGCAACCCTCCAAAAACCTACATATACATTTCAGCTCAAATCAACACTAGTGACAGTATAAA
The DNA here is from genome assembly GCF_029890125.1 of Rhinichthys klamathensis goyatoka. Taxonomy (NCBI): domain Eukaryota; kingdom Metazoa; phylum Chordata; class Actinopteri; order Cypriniformes; family Leuciscidae; genus Rhinichthys; species Rhinichthys klamathensis. The sequence continues at coordinate 704,702 of NW_026606617.1, forward strand.
CACTAACATATTTTTCCCTTTTCACAAAATTATTATTGCAGGGGCAGATTATTGATTAATAAAAACATATTTTTATGTTACGAAACACAAGTCATTACTTGTAGAAGCAAGCTAAAATTGCATGGTTGATTCAGCAAATGTGTTTTTATTACATGTTTGCTTATGTTAACACTATTATTCAGGTGTAGTGAAGGGTTTTGTGTTGGTCGTATGTTATTTTCAAACTTGATTTAGCATCACTGACCGGATATTTCCTTCCCAAACTGCTGTACAACAACCAACGTAATAAAATGTTGCCTTAGTCGCGTTCATCTGTTCTGAAGAACACTTTTAGTGACACTCTTTGGACATTTCACTTTGAACGTGCCACCAAACATGAAAGAAGCAAATAAATATAATATAGTATATTATTGTATACATGTCAAGAAGTAAATAAGATGTATACAAAAAAAATACATGTAAAGTTTTGCATATGAATATGGTACGCAATATGATATCAGTGAGAAAAAAATTATTTATGTTTTTCCTGCTTAAAATTGGACACTATAACAATATCAATAAACATTATCATTATTTTTACATTTATTTATTAATTAAAAGTTTGTTGCCTCAGGGCAACATTGTACCACAATGGACAAATTGAAACATTTGACATTTTCATGAAGAAAAAAATTATAGATTTATTGAAAACATCAATTTATTTAACTAAACACTTGAACAAACACATTTATCAAGTTTTTAATGAATTACACATTTCATATTTAATAAAAAGTAACATTTATTATCCAGCTGTTGCCCTCAGGCAACATTGTACCATCGTGGAACGCAAGTACTACAAACCATCATATCAAGTTATCATATCAAAACATTACAATCGGTGTTGTTTCAGGGTAAACATTAACAATCACCATAACCTTTTCCTAATATGAAGGCCAGGCCTGAACAACAGCAAGATCAAACATGTGGAAGACCTCCCAGGCCGACCTAATGACCCGTGTGAGGTCAGGGGGCCTGACCCCCCCAGGGGCCCGACGGGAGCACCCCAAAATCCGAAAATCCCAGAAGCAGCGCCGCCTTCATCCTGTGTGGCACCACACGCCCCCGTCCCACTCACCCACTATTTGTCCAATTACCCACTATAGTGGCCAAATGTCCCGTTGACCCCACTGAACGGTCCCAAGCCACGCCCCCGTCCCACAAACCCACTATTTGTCCGATTACCCACTATAGTGGCTAAATGTCCCGTCGACCCCGGCTGGCCACTCCCAAGCCACACGCCCCGTCCCACTCATCCACTATTTGTCCAATTACCCACTATAGTGGCCAAATGTCCCATTGACCCACTGAACGGTCCCAAGCCACGACCCCGTCCCACAAACCCACTATTTGTCCGATTACCCACTATAGTGGCCAAATGTCCCGTTGACCCCCCTGACCACTCCCAAGCCACACGCCCCGTTCCACGAACCCATTATTTGTCCGATTACCCACTATAGTGGCCAAATGTCCCGTTGACCCCCCTGACCACTCCCAAGCCACACGCCCTGTCCCACTCACCCACTATTTGTCCAATTACCCACTATAGTGGCCAAATGTCCCGTTGACCCCCCTGACCACTCACGAGCCACACGCCCTGTCCCACTCACCCACTATTTGTCCGATTACCCACCAGAGTGGCCAAATGTCCCGTCGACCCCCGCTGACCACTCACAAGCCACACGCCCGTCCCACGAATCCACTATTTGCCCGATTACCCACTATAGTGGCCAATAGTGACTGTCGAACCATGCTGAGTTTTCAGATTGTAAAAATCCAGATACATTTAGATAGTTCAAACTCTTTTCCTTACAATTAAACTATACTTGTATTCAAACCTAGTATGCCTGGTATGGCCTTATGTGATTCCATTACGGTACAATGTTGCCTCGAGGCAACATGCAGTTTTATGTAATTCCCTATGATACATTTGATGATAATGTAATGTTTTTGAAAATACTTCTTTACTAACCAATGAACGTGACTAAGATTTTTTGTAGTTGATTATCTGGACAGAAATTAGTGAAAAATGCCCTTTTCAGTGGAGAAAATATGGAGCCATGTGACATGTGCACGTGTGCTGAAAGAGGGAACACAATGGACCCCTGTGGGTCATGTTACCACTCTTTTGCATTTTCATTGGTTAGTATTTGAGTTCCCCTCCCCTTAGAGAGCATTGACAAATAAAATTGTATTAGTTTTTATAAAAAAAAAAGCTAAAATAGGCTATGTTGCCTGGAGGCAACACCGTACCATAGAGGGTTAAAACATTGTTGCTGTAGTATTGGCTATAATTCGACAATGCAAAATAATGTTACAAATAATGTTAGATTCTTGCATTGTTGCATTTTTTTTTTCATTAAAATTTGAGTTCAATAATTGGCAGAAACATTGACTTGAATTTGCTTTGAATGTTGTCCTTCAAATGTTCAGTGAATGACTGCAAACTATTTACGTATAAAGCATTTACAAAACAAGTTTATAGCCCTGACTTTATAAGCCCTTTCCATTGACCATTAATAGTTTCATACTCTTAGTTACACAGAAGGTCATTCAACTTTAGTCTGTGTGGTGGTGGTTTATATTTTATTTTTCCTCCGGAAATCAAATGGAACTCAAGGTGACATAGGTCATGGCAAAACCGAACGAGCTGGCCTTTAAAAATGCCAACCTTTATACAGCTTGCTCTCAGACCTTCCTGACAGAAAAGATTCATCACATTCTAAACAATGACATATTCACATAAGTATGTAATGCAGTGAAAAAGCATGGACACAATAATAAATGAACAACAGTAATAGCAGATTTATATCTGTGCCAAACTCTCTCACTTCATCTCCACCTTTCTGCACTGAAAAGTGTTTTAATACCAGGAGGCGGTCATTGCTGTTTACAGTAATAGTCACAATCTCAAAAACACCATTATCATTATTAGATGGAAAGTGTTAGAGGGTTTGAGACTCTGTCATTCTGGGCTACATGTTTCCATCATTGGCAAATGAATAATGCATCAGACAGCACTCAACTAATGCAACAGTGTTGAGTGTAATTCCAAACATAGTGGGAGGCAAGTACACCCCAACCAGCCCTGTACTCATTAAATCCAACAGCAGTGAGGAACAGACTGAGTTTATAGACTGGAGATAACATTCATTACTATCTGCACGTGTATACACAGCAGTCTCAGCTGTATATGTATATTGTAGATTCCTATGATGAATGTTGATTGAGACATCTCACATGGTTGACAAGGTAGGCATTTTTCAAAAGTTTTTATCACCCACCCTGACTATGGCAAGTAAATAAATAAATATGTCCAATTGGCTATTATGTTGTTATCCAATTCTGCATTATTCCAGGAAAAAAATAATGATAATAAAATAATAATAATATATAATGTTGCAATTTACTTGCAAAAAAAAACAAAAAAAACACCCAGGCCTGTTTTTAAAAGACAATCAACTGCCATTAAGATAAATTATAATGCTAAAATATATCTATGTTTTTAAATTTGGCATTGAATTGTACTTTTCTCGACATAAAAGTGCAACCCTGTACCAGGTGAGATACTGAGCAAGTTTGTTACATCAGAAAAGCCATACATATGGAGCTGATGTGTATATGTCAAGTATTATTTTGTAAAATCATCCACTACTACAAGTGTTTTAAGGTTATAACAGGATTCTCAAAAGAAACGTGTGGAAATTTCTTGATACATTTTCCTGATTGACACACTTCTTATTAAATTACCACCTGGACAGTGCGTCTGAATTCGACATTATCAGTAATATATCTTACAATGCTTACGATAATTTAATATGGAAACTAATCATATGCCTTCCATATGGAAACACCGCAACCAAGCTTTTGTCTTTGAGATCAGACGCCACAACATAAGGTGACTGCTGGAAAGCTGCTTCTTTGAAGACATCAGCTATTTCAATTCAAAGGGGTTCATTGTGCCTCATGCTGAAAGCTCACCATCAAATCTCTCCTGGACGCATGCAGGCTAGTCATGTGTTCATCATGCCCTCTATCAGTCCTTTGCACCCACAATATCATATGCACAGTCTATTTGATTTAATAGAAAACAGTAGGATGCCCTGTAAGCTCCTTTGTGAGTGTGGAGAGTGTGTTTACATTATCAGGTTGAATTTGTTATTCTGTATCTTTACTTTGGTCTTTACCAATGTTGAATGGATGCTCAAAGGATTAGTAAGGGTACAAACGAATTGGGGAGTGGGGAGTGGGGAGTGGGGGGGGGGGGGGGACAATATATGTTATGTTGTTGTTCCAGATCTGTGTGTTGCTTGGTGACACACAACGTTTAATGCTTTGGCTTCTTTTAGAACTGTTTTTATTGACGGTTAGGGTATATAGGAACTAACTGGCCAATATTACACTTGCATTTGTGCTGTAAGTAACCCTGAAAATCATTGTGATCTCCATTTGGCCATAGACACAAGGCTGCACACTGAACGCCGCAGGTGATCCCAGCTGTGCTGACTTAAACATATTAAGGATTTTCTTAATTAAAACTTAATATACAATGTGTGTGTACTATAACACAAGCTTTCGCGTTTGTTGAAAATGTAGGCTTATATAAAGAGCACACATTTTGTGAAATCCTACAACACTCCCCGTCTGCTCAACTATGACATTGCTTTTTTTTTTAGCATGTAGGATGTTGTGTAGATCTATTTATAACCAGGCATTACATATTATGTTCTTAGTTAGCAATATGAAACCTTCGTCATGCCAAAGAGGATGCCTACAGAAGTGGGGATAAAATCTTGTATAACCAGGCCAGAAACAGACTGACAAAGGAGATCAGAGTTGCTAAAAGAAGCTACTCTGATAAACTGAAAAAACAGTTTTCAGCCAACGACCCATCATCAGTCTGGAATGGCCTGAGGAACATCACCAACTACAAGTCACCATCCCCCCGATCTGTGGACAATCAACACCTGGCTGATGATTTAAACTCATTTTATTGCAGGTTTGAAAAGCACTCATTCACACCACACACCCGGTCTGATCTGCACTTCACACATTCACCATCACCTCCTGCACTCCCACTCCCCCCTCCTGCCATCCAACCTGAGCTTAAGGTCTGTGTGGAGGACGTGAGCAGAGTCTTCAAAAAACAGAAGACTAGGAAAGCCTCAGGCCCAGACGGCATCTCATCTGCTTGTTTAAAAGCCTGCGCTGACCAACTGGCCCCGGTCTTCACGCAGATCTTCAATAGATCATTGGAGCAGTCTGAAGTTCCCTGCTGCTTCAAACGCTCCACTATCATTCCTGTCCCCAAAAAACCCAAAATCACTGGACTTAATGACTACAGACCTGTCGCTCTCACGTCTGTGGTCATGAAGTCGTTTGAAAGACTGGTGCTGGCCCACCTGAAGGACATCACTGGACCCCTGCTGGATCCCTTTCAGTTTGCTTACAGAGCAAACAGGTCTGTGGATGATGCAGTCAACATGGGACTGCATTATATCCTGCAACATCTCGACAGACCTGGGACTTATGCAAGGATCCTCTTTGTGGACTTCAGTTCGGCCTTCAATACCATCATGCCTGATCTTCTCACAGCCAAACTGACCCAGCTCTCCATACCATCCTCGATCTGTCAGTGGATCACCAGCTTCCTGACGGACCGGCAGCAGCGAGTGAGACTGGGGAAACTCACATCCAGGACTCTCACCACCAGCACTGGCGCTCCCCAAGGGTGCGTTCTCTCCCCACTGCTCTTCTCCCTGTACACTAATGACTGCACTTCTAAAGACCCGACTGTCAAGCTCCTGAAATTTGCCGACGACACCACTGTCATCGGTCTCATCCGAAACGGTGACGAGTCTGCTTACAGACTGGAGGTTGAACAGCTGGCTGTCTGGTGCAGTTATAACAACCTTGAGCTGAACACGCTCAAAACAGTGGAGATGATCGTGGACTTCAGGAGGAACAGCCCAGCACTCCCCCCACTCACCATCATGAACAGCACTGTGGAAGCAGTGGAGTCATTCAGGTTCCTGGGCACTATCATCTCTCAGGACCTGAAGTGGGACAATCACATTGACTCCATTGTGAAAAAGGCCCAGCAGAGACTGTACTTCCTTCGCCAGCTGAGGAAGTTCAACTTGCCACAGGAGCTGCTGATTCAGTTCTACTCAGCCGTCATTGAGTCTGTCTTATGCACTTCCATCACTGTCTGGTTTGGTTCAGCTACCAAATCAGACATCAGGAGACTACAACGGACAGTCCGGACTGCGGAGAGGATTATTGGTGCCCCCCTGCCAAACCTCCAGGACCTGTACTCTTCCAGAGTGAGGAAGAGAGCAGGTAAAATCATCACAGACTCCACTCACCCTGGACACCACCTATTTGAACTGTTACCGTCAAGACGGCGACTCAGATCACTGGCCACTAGAACATCTCGGCACAGGAACAGTTTCTTCCCACAGGCCATATCCCTCCTGAACAGTTAACACACCTCCCAAGGCATATGCTTTAAGTGCAATACTCCCACTGTTTAGTGCAATATCCTACAACCCAGGTGATACTTATATGTAGATTTATTTATTCATAATATTCAAAACACTGTAATATATGTGATACTTGTGACAACTGTGATACTTTTATTCTCATATATTTATATTTTTATTTTTTATTCTTAGAATTTGTAGTATTATGTTTCTTGTTGTATTTGTATTTGTATATGTCCACTGGAAGCCTCAGTACCAAAACAAATTCCTTGTGTGTGCAAGCACACTTGGCAATAAAGCTCTTTCTGATTCTGATTCTGATTCTGATTCTTTCTGAAACATTGTATTGGCAAGTCAAAGTAACTTCTTCATTAGACAACAAGATGTGTTCTTCCATGTACGTGATTGCAATGCACTGTTAAATGGTTTTACATATTAAAGTGGGCGCTATATCATTTAGCACCTGCATGGCAGAAATAAATCTATGATCGATTCCATCTCATAGTTTGAAGTGACGAGAGAGCACAACAATGCAAGCGCTTAATGTATTGGCAAATCAAACAAATGTTAAAATCTCTTGCTGGAACTGAGCTTTAATGAATTTACCAAGTACCAACCAAGGTACCAAGTATTTTGAACCAAAAGTATCAAATACACAAGTTACCCAAACTCTGGGGTTATAATCAGGTTTGTTATAGTACTGGTGTGCTCATAGGATCTCAAGTCTTTTTGTGAAGGTAAAAAAAAAAAGAAAATGTTAATATGGCCTCGTCATGTTTTAGGTGAAACTGTTTGTGTTGTGCTCTGCTGGTTTTAATATATATATATATATATATATATATATATATATATACATATATATATACTTTAGGATCATATCCTGAATATATAAAAATATCCTTGCCACGTTTGTGAAGGACTCGTATTATATAAAGTAATACCTGAATAATTTGTTCAGTTCCAAAACCTTGTGAACTGGCAGCTGCTTTCTAATGTGCCTTCATAGCCATATGTGTGAGATGAATCCTCATAAGTAACTAATTTGGAACAGTCTATATTATGCAGCACACAAATAGCACTCCTCATAGGAAGCTTACTTACAACTGATTTCATAATAGTTTGCTATATACTGTATAGTGTGCAATGTAGTGTTGCAAAGAGAATGGCCCACTTGTCATGCAAAAGATGGGTAGCTTAATTATTGTGAAGCGCTAACATGCATTACATGGCACACACAAATATGATATTTTATTAATAGTATTTAGTATCGGATAGATTGTACTGTACTGTACTTTAGTACCTAGTAGAACACCCATCTGCTGTTGTGATCTGCTGCTAATGAGATGTATAACCAGATTCTGGCAGCACTTCTGAGGAATCTTAGCCCATTCCTCATGAGCAATGTCCTCCAGTTCAGTAATATTCTTGGGTTTGCCTGCTGCAACCACCACCTTAAACCCCATAGAAAATCTCTGGTGGGATTTGAAGTCAGGTGCTTGTGATGGTCACTGTAGAGTCTTCCAGGACTTGAGGGATGCTTGGGATCATTGTCCTGTTGGAAGGTCCAATGACGCCCAAGCTTCAGCATTCTTCACTGACGGCATGAAGTTTTTTTTTCCTAGAATTTACTGATATACTTCAATGAATCCATCTTGCCCTCCACACGCTGCAGGTTTCGCCTTCACCATTAAAGGTGAACTAAGTAACTTTTTTACCTTAACCGAACAGCTTTGGAGTCATTGTAATGTTTATATTACTGATTTCGTGTTGAATGGTGGTCGTCTCGCACCCCCCTGGTGCATGTGTGGCGCAAAACCACCCTTGCAACTTTGGGCCGGCGGGCCGGGGGGTTAGGAAGTATCATGTGATATCAGGTCTCGCGAGGTAACGAATTGCTTTACGGCAAAAAAAAAAACTGATAAAATTCTGATAAAATGAGCATCAAACTGAAATAACCCGGCGCCATATACATGTGGTGTTGGGCGCGCGCAGCTCTTAAAGGGGCCATACCTTATTTCCACTCGTTACAGCGTCCATCCTACTGAACAGGTACCGGTGTACAGGGGGAGGGGATCCGGCCGTGAGTGCGAGCCATCTCTGCGTGAGTGCTATTCACGACAGTACAAGTACTCCACAGCAACTCTAGGGGTCGCTGTTTGACAAAAACGGAATTCCTACTTAGTGCTGCTTTAAATATTCATGCAATGCTGTCTTAGAAGATGGCAAAATTAAGTGTTTAGTGATGGGTCGATCATGATCGATTCGTTCATTTTGCGTTGACTGCGCATAGGCTTATAGGCTCTGTACAGGAAACAGAAATGATTAGTTCACCTCTCGAGTCGTTCGTTCTTTTGTCACGTGAAGTGACATCCGTATTGGATACAGAAATTAGTTAATAATTCCCAACCTTCCTTACAAAAAAGCATGTAGCATGAGGCAGCATAATTAAGTTGCCTACCTTTTAGAAGAGAGTTAATGTCGGAAGCTTTCCTATTATATCTTTCTTAATATGCAGATTCTGTAGGCAGTCAGTTCACCTGGGTGTTCAGTAATTGAAGCAAATCTAAATGGATTTTTTTTGGCAGCAGGCAGATTTCTGATGTTCTGATGTATCTCCATTCACAGCCATTCAGAAGTAGTTATCAACATGTTTTGTGAGCAATATAAAAATCATCTATATTTCACTTTATTATGTATTGCCTGTGAACTATTTTACTGGAGGACTCTTAAAGCCGTGAAATAGACTTCCCTGTCTGCTGCCTTTGACATAACATTTCAGAATAGTCGGTAGTGAAGAATCATTTTACAGATTCATTGTCCTTGTCTTTCCTTGAATTAAGGAAACAGATGTTCATTAGCTAATCCTTACGTAGAGCCTCGTTATATGAGACTTTTGGACACAGAGAGGATCTAAGCCACAGAGACTTGCAGCACAAATTAAGTTAAAGTAAGTAGTTTACAGCATGATACAATGCTTGTATTTATTCGGTGCACTGCAAGTAAAGACATCTTCCTTCAAAGTAGGTGTTAGTGAATAGGCTACTTTCTTCCCTTCAATGCTTGATGCCTTCTCGCCTACTTAGTGGTCACCACTTGAAAAAAGAATATGGTAATAGTGTTTGGCAAAGTGTGAAAGCGGAGACCCTGGACTCAGTAGCAGGTCAGCACACCTGGTCTCGCATTAACAACCCACATCTGCACTTCAAAGGAATAACACGGAACAACAGTTCTAAGACTGTTTTGAACACCCAATATTACTAGTGCTCTTGATTCTTCTGAAAATATGGAGGGTATAAAAGCCCTTTAGTATGTCTTAACATTCATTACTATATGACCCCAAGGGGTTTTCAAAGTCTCAGATAGTGGGCTTCTTCTCTGTCAAGCTATAGGTACTTGCAAAAAGAATGTTCTACAACATTCTAACAGCATGTAAAACCTACCAGTTTGCAGCTAAATTTGGTTGTCAATTCACCCTTTAGTGCTTAATCACATCTCTGTACACACACAGTTCAGTAATTTATGGGAGTGACAACAAAGTTAATTAACTCCTGAAAAATGTAGGTGACAACTGCATTTACAAAACTTCTACGCAGTGTGTACGGAACCGAACTGAACAACTAGTTGTTTTTCGGCGTAGATTTTGGTTTACTTTTGGTTAATTGAGCAGCTTAACCTCACACACAAACAAGGATACGAAAAACTCCCACTTCACACAAACAAACAACAGCTCTGCCTCACACAAATGCAAAACTGAATTGCACGTTTGCTACTGTGCAAATTTATTTTGATTTTTTCCGTCACACTGTACAGCCCTGGTTAACCAAGATTTATTTTCACACAAAACCACATCCACAGAGGCAGAGTTACGACCTAATAAGCTGATCGTATCAGTCTTCTTGTAATTTTCAGTTCACTTTGAATCATTTTATTTCATTTTTATTGTTTACTTTTTTTCCCCACTTCATTTCTACACTGATACCCTATACACTGACACCTCACACTTTTAAAACCACCGCTTTAGCCCATTCTCTCAGGATCAACTCTTTCAGGATAATAGCTGCCTCAAATGTAATTATGAATGCAATTATTGAGCAGATGATAAAGTATCAGAGATCTGCTCCATCAAAACTCTGCCCAACATAGCACAGTCCCTGGACTCTGAAACAGCTTTGCACAGCAAGATTCTGGGACATGGACATTTTTTGCCAAAGTCATTTTTCAGTTAAACATAAGAACATGCCAGCTAAAGCAGTCTCGCCATTTCTCATCCCCTTTAAAAATAAAAATCCTTTCACTGATTGGATTGTTGCAAGAAGTTACACCACTGGCTGTGCTGTCAATGGACAATATGAATTATTTTAAATCAGTATAAGGGCTTGTGTCAGCAGATCTGACCGGGTTATTTCTTACTAAATTTGGTAACTGGCCTAGGCCTTGTCCCACATGCTCCTCTGGTTTGAAAACCATGTTGAATTACCTATTAAACAACTTACCCACGGGGCACAATGTTTCCCCCGAGGCGGAGGAAACAAAACCAGCTGGCATTGAGGTAGTCTGTGTTAGCTTATTTATTTTGCTTGTATTACTGATAAGGTATTGCAGGTGATGGATAGAGAGGATCATAGCACCCCCAGAGGAAATTGATTATGGGATGCTGGGATTGCGAGATGTTCTGAGCAAAGATAATGGCAGAATTTGAGGCATGGCATATCGACTAGATTGAGATGTCAGACTAAATAGTGCTGGCAGGGGAACTGATTGGCTTATTTTGCTCAGGGTTTGTTGGCATGGAGGAATGGGCCTTAAACTCTTAATGACAGAGTAGTCTCGTTGATATAAGTCAAAGTCATGTTGACTAATGTTGCTAACTGGTATGGACAGCACATTTTAAGGCAGAGCTGAATGGTTTTCACTCATGTATAGGATAAAGATGTTGACCATGTTCGGAATGGAATACTTGGTTTTTGCCTGCTGAATACTGCACAGTATAAACTGAATAATTCCCAAGACATAAAAAACAACAACGAAACATTATGTATTATTTTTATTATATTTACAGTAGCATGCAACATTAGCTCTCATACAAAAACATTGAACATTAGCAAAGGTGTTCCACAAGGCTGTGTCAGTTCACCAATTCTTTTTGCAAATTAATGTTCAAGTAAGCATTCAAAAAACGATATTTTTAAATATTCAGATGACACAGCCATTTTAAGTCTACTTTATGGAGACGATAATATAGGAAATATCTACCAGCCAGAAATAAGCCGGTTCGTCGATTGGTGTGATAGAAATGATTTAATAATAAATATAAAGAAAACGGAGGAGATTATATTCGATCCAAAAGGTGTGTGACCATCATCAAGAGGTCATACATGACCAAAACATCACCCAAACGCAAACTTACAAGTATTTGGGTGTTTATATAGACAGCTCACTTACTTGGAAAACTCACACGGAATGGGTTTGCACCCGGCTGCACTTCTTACGTAGATTACGTTTTTATGGGGTTAGTAAGAAACCATGATGTTGTTTTAGAAAGCTGTTTTAGAAAGCATAGTTAAGTATGGTGTTACAGTATGGTTTGGGAACCTAACTATACAGCTTAAATCTAAATTAGCACACCTGGTGTTGACAGCACTAAAAACTGTTGGACATGAGGAATATTTGAATCTTCAACATTTATATGAGAATTGCATTCTGAATCAGGTACAGAAAACTCACTTTTTGTATGTTTTCGAAGCTTTTTGCTCCGAAAAAGCCTTCATGTAAACACTTTGTTTCGATCCGATTGGTGTGGGCCTGAAATATTCTAATCAACAGGATAAGTATGTAAACGCTTGAATCTGACTATTATCTCAGTCATATTCAAAAATACATTGCGCACACATGCATTGATGTGATGCATGTTTACATACATTTTACGTCATACAAATGCATGTATTTTTTTTTATTTGCGTCACTGGTTGAGACTGAATGCTTACTAAATATTTGCTAAAAAGCTCTTCTGACAAAAATGACATTTTCTTTTTAGATATGCCATCGAGGCAAAAATGACAATTATACTCGCTCCCTGTGGCATTATCGTGGTGGCTTTCTCTGGTTCTGATTGCGGTGACTGGGCACTATGCATGAACTGAATTTTTGTTTGGAATACATGTGATGCACATGTAAATTAATATGTGAATCATATTGCAATGTTTAGGGTTCATATAAACAGAACTTTCAGCATCTGAATTCTGATTGGATTCATTCCAATTGACAAACATTAGTGGACTCACACATACCGGTTATTATCACATGACTCATCACATTGTATATGAGTGGCATACAGTTATCATCATGGAAATAAAAATGATAATTTTGTGCATGCAATTCAAGTTTAAGTGACATTCTGTCCTGAATTAGCACCCATGCTTACTGACCTAGAGAGAGCAGCTGTCATAGGTATGAAACAAACAGTATTTTCAACCACACAGTATTGCTATTTCTGCATTACAAATATTCAAATTATCACAGGGGGTATAATTATCACAGGTGAGATAAAAGTTATAGTTCGGAATGAACACTGATGTCTATGGTAGTGATCAAAATAGAGCAAATCACGTATCTGGCACTTTAAATAACGATGTATCGATTACATTGTTTCGCCACAAGGTGGCAACAAGCGACTGTTAAAAAAATGTGTTAGTCATTGAATCATTCATTCGAGAGATTCGTTCAAAAACGCTGATTCATCCAGTAATGAAACAAGTGAAGTATTTATGGGTGAGCTAATGTTTTTTTAAGTAATTTATTCAAATGAATTAAACATTTTTAAATATACTGCAGCAATTCATATTTTGCCACAACCTCTAGTAAATGACATTATTTACATTGCATTACGTTATTTTGTTTGGTTGTCGTGGGAGAATCGTGATCTCTATTTGTATTAAAACAAATGGTGCAGCTCTAGGGCACAGGTTCAAATGTAGCTTATTTTATACGATTTTGATATCTTTTTTTCCCCTGGTCTATCTTACAAATGAAGAGAAAATTATTCAATATTACATTATGCTAAGTGGCATAAATTTGGCAGACTGTCTTCATAACATGCTAATATTTCATTCACACCATAGTTTATTACTACAGTCAGGATAGAAATCTTGAGCTTCTTTCATCTGTTCCTCTATCAATTTTCTGAACTCCCCGATGTGGGCATGGGGACATCCATCAGTTTTATGCCAGTGCCTCTTTTCATGGCCTCCAGTGAGCTATAAGATGTCTGCGGCAGGTTTCCTGACTTCCCATCAACTTTAGGCACAAATATGCCTCAGGTTTACACATTTGTCTTTGTCTAATTCTGCTTCATACCCCGCATATTGAGTTGCACTTATGAATATACAAATGCATATTGTCACAGTAATTTCCTGTCAGAACTCTGATGTCTTAGTCATCTTAGATAAAGATGTAATGTGTAATGTGTAATGTGTCGGACTCATAGGATCATCGGCTATGCTGCTTGATTTCAAATATAGCCCCAGGCTTCATATAAAAAACACAAGCTTTTAAAAGGCAGTAGTGTAGTTTCAAAAGGAGGTTTTGTTAAAGCAGTGTTTGAACCGTATAGTTCCCCTCAAATATTTCAAGCTTCCTCTAGATTGCAGCTTTTATTTGGACAGCACACGAAATAGGCACCCTCCATTTACTTAGGCAAAGTCTGGTGTAAATAACAGTTGTTGTAACTTGTTTGGAACAGAAATTTTCTGGTTTGTGGCCAGAGTTGTTTGGAGACCATGACAAGCTCTTATTCTCCCCCTCAAGAAGGAGTCCGTCTGCCTTTTTCAAGCATAGACAATAGTCTTCCTCATAAAAATTCACACTGGTAATTAAATATCCTCCATTGCACAGGGTAATAGCAGAATTTGATGTGGTACATTGAATTTATTAATTAAATGGTTAGATCTGGTATTCTGGTCACAGTTCCCACTCTGAGCAGAGCCGCTCTGTGCTACGGACTCTCTGAACCGGTTTGCTATGTTTTTGAAAGTGATGGAGAGAGTTTGGTCTCAAATCGATAGTGCATTAGGGTAAATCACGTCACCAATAATAAGTGAGCAGCAAATCAGCATATTCGAAGGATGAATGTGACACTGAAGACTGGAGTAAAGACTGCTGAAAATTCAGCTTTGCCATCACAATAAATTACATTTTCAAATATATATCAAAATAGAAATGTTATTTAAAATGGGACTGTATTTTGCTATTTTTTTTTCTGTATTATATATGAGCATGAGAAATGGTGAGCGTGAGACTTCTTTCAAAAACATAAGAAAATCCTTAAACAAATAATAAAAAGATGAATTACTCTATTTTGCAGTGCACTATGTTATAATATCCTAACATGGCTAGCGGCCACTTGCTATTCAGTAAAATCAAGTATAGCCACCAAGTGAACGTCATGTCACCAGCCATGATGATAGGTCACCTACGTTATATGTCTTTAAATATGTACTAGCATTTAAATTAATCATTTGATACAATGCATTTGTGTGCACACATGTTTTTATGTTGTACTTGTACTTTTAAAAAATACCTGCATGTAATTACAGCTATAATGAGCAGAAAATAATTTTGTATAACCTTTTGTCTTCTGTTTGCACTGCGAGAATGTAATTGGAATTTTGTTGATAGTCAACTTTAATTTGAAATTATTTGTTTGGATCACATATAAAACTGATACAGAGACATTGAAATTGACCTGGACAAGGATGATCAGAGGCACCGCGTGAAGGGACCGTAACCGCTAGAGCGACTATGAACTAAAGTCATCCATCTCTCTCAACACATAGGACATTGCTATGCATGAAAAGGGAACCCAGCTCACTAGAATCTTGGGAAAACACGCCTTTCTTAGCAGTTCATTTCTTTATCTAGCTTGAGGGCTGTGTTGATATTCCGATACGCTGAGGCTGAGATCTGTGTCTTGTCCCCGGGTGTCTGACATTTCATTCGCCGGTGTCCAAAGCATTGCAGCTGTGAGCTCACTGATGTCTCAAGGCATCACACATACTGAAAGAAGAACAAACATGCCACTGTTAAGACTGCACAGTAAGTCTCTCTCGCTCCTTCTCCGCCTCGCTCTTTGACTCGTTCTCTCTCATATACGCATAAACTCCCACACAGACATACTCAATCTGCAACATTTCATATCTTCAGGACGCCCGCATTTTCAAGTGTCACTTTGAGAGCAGAATCCATTTTTGCTGGGCATAGATGACAACATCGAGCATCTGTGTAAAACAAGATGATCTTTATACAGGCATACTAGTGGAATTTGTTTTAGGCCTCTGGGTGTGTAGTAATTGGTTGAACAAACACAAATCTTGGACATTTTGAGGTTTATTTACACTTGGTCACTTTTCCACACGTTTTTTTTCTGTTCGGACAGCTTTCAGAGCATGAAAAGACAGAGTTTAAATGCTTGTCGAGATGGACAGCAAGCAGGATGTGGTTTGAGATGTATATCAGATGCAACTCTGCCAAATTAATCTGATTGCTCTGGCCACATACATAAATTCCTCCATAACCGATATATGGCAGCATATGGATTGCTTGTTTAATCATTTTGCCTGCTCTTACAGAAAAATACTAATTCCGGGGGGTGTAGCAATCTTTATAACTACTTGTGTAATAATTATTATAAGAGTGATATTTCGCTTGCCCATATAGTGAAAAAAATATTTAAAATCTGACTACATGGAACAACAGCTTTAAGACAAAGCAGGAATCCTTTTTCGTGCATCGAATTACCTTACAATTGGTAATTCGTAATCCTAACATGGCTAGTGGAAACTTACTTGCTATTCAGTAAAATCAAGTACAACTACCAAGTGAACGTCATGTCACCTAATATGTGTAACGGAGGCCAGCTAGTAGTTGCTGTGCGAGTAAACCTCACTCCTCTGATCTCAATAGGCGCACTAGCAACAGATGCTAGAGGCTGCAGGCTTTAGCCTCCTTGTTAGAGCGCCTGACTCTCACGCCGGAGACCTGGGTTCGAGGCCCGCTCGGAACGGGTCGAGTGGGACCCGGGTGGAGGGGTTAAATTGGTGCCGTGACCCGGATGGGAGTGAGGTTTAGGGGGGTGAGTCTAACGGAGGCCAGCTAGTAGTTGCTGTGCGAGTAAACCTCACTCCTCTGATCTCAATAGGCGCTCTAGCGAAAAGTGTTTTTAACTATGTACTAGCATTTAAATTAATCATTTGATACAATGCATTTGTGTACACACATGTTGTACTTGTATTTTTTAAAAATACCTGCATGTAATTAAATCCATAATTCATTTCTGTAATTACAGCTATAATTACACTGTTGATCCTACCCCTTAAACCTCCCTTAAACTTAACCACACCACAAAATCTGTCCTTAACCTAAACCATATCCCTCCATAGCAGCAAATGTTTTTTGCACAAAAGAAAGAAAGAAAGAAAAAAAAAACAGGTGTTGTCCAATCCTGCTCCTGGAGGCTCACTGTCCAGCAGAGTTAAGCTCCAACCCCGATTAAACAAACCCGAACCAGATAATCTTCCAGCCATGTGTATTGAGGCAAGTTAGAAGTAAACTTTGCAGGACAGTGGCCCTCCGGGAGCAGGTTTGGACACCCCTGCTGTACAACACAATAACTACCTTGTACCTAACATGTGAGTCTCTAATAGATAAAGAAACCATTGATTGCAATTCTTCAAGAGAACGTCTGAAATACATCAACGTAAGCAATATTTGCTCACCAGACACATCTGATAGGTCCTGCTGTCTTTAATCACAGGACTGTTATTTTAGTTCCGCATATGTATACTATGTACTTATAACTAGGTAATATCTTGGTACTAATCCTGAGCCTAAATCTAAACCTAATCGTAACCCATGTAGATACCTTATATTACTCAGTACTTTAGAGGGTTAATACCCTGTAAGTGCACAAGAAGTGCAACCATCACAAGCTTGGAGTGAAAGCATCTTAACAGCTGTTCTGCATATGCTTCATGAAACCATCATTCACGTGACTTGCTCAAAGGAAACTCTAGGAACAAGAAACCAACCCCAATTTTTCAGTATGCTTAGCCTTTATACCATGGAGTCCTAAAAAATCAAAGTTACATATTGCTGTAATTGGTAGACTACATCAGGCAAGAAGAAGTGGCAGCTGGCTGCTTGTAATCCGCCGAGACGAGCTATCAGAAAGTTAAGCGAGATTATACGATGTATTACAAATATGCTTAGAGTGATGAGATGAGCTACTTAAAAAGTCTTGGAGAGGAGCTTTTCTCAAACCTCCACAGAAAAAAAGGATGAAGTGTTGGGGTTTAAAATCCATGTGTAATGCATCCCAGTCTGAAGGGTGGGTAAGTTGGGGTTCGGTAGAAGACTGAGAAAATGCATTGAAGTTCTGAATATCAGGAGCTTATAAAAAAAATAAAAAATAAAATCTTCCCGTCAACATCCTGGATTGAGCTTATTCACACTGCATGCCATTTTTCAGGCTTTAAATAGTTTACACAGAACTGGGGGAGGGAAAGGGGGACGGGTAGCAAGTGGAAATAAATTGAAAGGTATTGTGTGGTTAGGCTGCAAAAAAAATCTCCCTTCTTAAATGTCAACTTAATGTTGCATGCTGTGAAAGCCCACCATACTGGCTTTTCTTTAACGGTTGTTTTTGTGTTGGTTGCCAGGGGGCAAACATTCAATTCACAACCCAACACTAGTTGATTTATTTCAGCATACAAACATGAAATATAATTCCATTTTCTTTAACACAAGATTTCCCATTGCCAAGACCTCAAGCAAAGGTATATGCTGTACCTTATAACAAACTCGCATTTCTATGAGTAAGAGTTCGCTATACTAAAATTATTTTGGGATAGATCTTCATAACTTCAATCATACATATTCAATATATCAATCGTACAAATGATCTAAAATATATACAAATAGTTATAAATACAAACTAAATAGTTCTGCTAGGAGCATGAATTTGTGCATACGGTTAATGTAATGAAGCTTATCCGAAATAATACGTGGATGAATGATTAAGTCTTGTAGATGATGTAGCGGCAAAAACAAAGGCCCAAAGAAGATCAAATAATCCACACATCAATTCCAACAAACAGGCAGAAATAAGTCCTCATCCTCATGAGTAGTATAATATAGAGGACACACGGTGAGATAAAAAGCAGGTAAAGCAGTTCTTTTAATTGCAGAGAAATGTGACAATGCAAGAGGGAACCAGTGCTTTCCTCTTCCCAAACAGATCTATCTATCTTCTAGTACATAAGTCTTCAACCCTGCTCCTGGAGGCCCACTGTCCTGCAGAGTTTTACTCCAACCCTAATCAAACACACCTGAACCAGCTAGTCGAGCTCTTCAGGATCGCTTGAAAATCACAGACGGAAGCAGGTTTGATATAAACTCTGCAGGGCAGTGGGCCTCCAGGAGTAGGGTTGAAGACCTCTGTTCTAGTACATACCTGTATATAAACCTAAAGAAAAAAAGATTAGCGCCAACTGATGTTGGGTAGTACGACGACAATATTGTAAAATATTCAACCGTTACAACTTAAAGATTTTCATGGACAAATCCAGTGCCCATTGTCCAAAAAGTTTGTTTCTCTCCTCCTTGCTCTTAAAGCAAAAACATTTAAAGTGCCCCATTATGCTTTTTCAAAAATGTCCTTTGATGCAGTGTGTAATACAGCTGTTTGTGAATGTAAAAGGTCTGCAAAGTTTGTAAAAACGAAATTTGTCTCCTAAAAGAAGGAATTGATTCTGAACTACCGAAAAGAGTAAGCAATTCCAGTCTTGCTTCATGTTACAAACCACGCTGAATGCCATCGTTCCTGTTTGTGTCGCTGTGTAAACTAAGCGCTGAGGAAACCTCCTAGCTGAAATTCAGATTGTTTCCGACATGCGCTGTAAGCGGTAGACCGGGTCACAACAGACTGGGCCGTCTGACCAATCAGAGCAGAGTAGGGGTTTAGAGAGACTGAATCTTTGAATAAAATCATTTTATAAGACTCTTTGTGAAACGAGGTGATGTCCAATGTATATTATTAGGTGTGTTTTTTAATGTTTTTTTTTACCTTGGATGCATGTAAAACTATTGTAGGAGACCTCCAAAACAAAAGTAGGAACCTTTAAAATAGCATAATTGGTGCATTTAATTGAACACAACAAGGCTGCCAAACTGAATATGCACCAATTAGAAGATGTGTAAAACAAGCCCAATCCTGCAACACAAGCGTCATTTTGAAATCTCCCAACAGAAACATTAAAGAGTTATTCAATGGCAGTTTTAATGCAGGAAAAAAAAATCAATCTCTTTATTGTGTTCTTGAATAAAATGAGCCTGATATTTTGTGGTTTAAACAGAGGAAATCAAGGACAAGGTGACTTTCAGGATCATTTCTTGGGTCTGGGTATGGTTATGATTTACACTCTCTGTTAATTTATTACGGGATACTGCTGACTTTATAACTGCTTGGCTTTATGAGATGCCCCAGATTTCATCATTCTGGTCTAGAATCACTGATGTTTCACTCACGTAGTTGAATACCGGTGGGGGCTAATGCTAATGATGCTAACCAGCCAAACCTTAACATCCTAGTTGTATTCATTACCTTGTCATGCAAATGAAGGATGTTAGTCACATTACAATTTTTGTAAGGCAACTAACAGAAAACAAGATACTGTACAACAACAAGCAACAGTTGCTTACACTGAACCTCAAACTTTATTGTTGCCTTGCAAGCAGTGGTATTTCCTTCTGGAAATGTAAATCTGGTTATTTAATCTCTTGCATTGTATTGAACAAACACACTTATTACAAAAGTATTACTGCAAACCAATCGATACAAATAACCAAGAAAGATGACGTGTCAAGTCAAATGAGAATTTAGGCTTCATTTTGTCATGATAAGAATTTGCTGTTATCTAGAACCGTGTTATACTACCTCTTATTCAGCATTTCAGGTAGGGGTCACCAATATTGAACTACAAATACAAATTAAGCCTCTTTATTATATTCTGTACATATTATATTCAGACCCGATGGATGTGGTACTGTAGAATAAATCCTTATTATGCATTAAACATTGATTGAATTGACGGCTGGCCAGTATTTATTGTTTGAGATAATATACACATGCCCATAATACAGTGAATGTTTGCAGTCCAGCATGGTAGTCCTCAAGAACTGCAGCATTAGAAAAGAACATGTGGTATTTAAATAAATAAAAAAATGCAATGTGCGAGCCTGGATTTTATTACTTTTGTGGCCTTCCTTCAATAGGAAGCACATTATATTTCTAGATTATTTTATTACCCAGGGAACATTACTGATCCCAAGTAACATCTCTTTCCGACATGCTGCTTATAGCAAGAAAAGAGACAGCGCATTGAACCCAGCGGTCCCTCTCAAATTGCAGAACCTAGATAAGTGGACAAGCCCATGGGCCTCAGGCAAGAGGCACATAATAACAACATGGAGGAATATGATAAGCTCTTATCTGAGGGGCACTTGTCCCAAACCTAGTGGAAAATGTGATTACACCTCTCTACAGGAGAACCAAGAGTGAAGGTAGTCGTAAAGACAGCCTCCTGAACTAAGGCTATGTCTTACATTAGGTCTTGCACTGAGTTCTTGCATTGAAAAGTCAACGTTGCCATTGTATTGGAATCTGTAAATAACAATGATGTATGATCTATGTATGAGAGATATGAGCAATGTTAGCTGTATCTATGTAGTAACTATGTAATATGATTTTTTACATAGTTACTACACAGCATATATAAAAAACAATCAATGGGGTTTAAAATAATATTATAAATGAATGTCCATGGGAGATAGCGTGTCTCTACATGTCCAGTATCTATTTCCCAGAGGATGTTCCCCTATATAAGCTGCAACTCTGTGGAACTAGCTTTAAATCAATATTCTTGAGACCAAACACAAGGTCAAAAGCCTAATGAAACTTCATAAAGTCAGTGTAATAGTCACTTCATGATATTGATTCTGTTCAAAGGCATCTCTTTTGATCTCACGACAAGTGCAATTTTTATTTACTTTCTGACTTCATAGTATCAAAGCTACAGTTGTATCAAATTCACATTATCTGGGTCACAGCAGTACATGTGATTTAACCTTACCTTTACCTTTAAATGTAGTGGTTGACCGATATCGATTTTATTGATGTCCAATGCCGACATAGTGCATCAAAAACCTCTCCTTTCCAGATTTGGACTAAGTTGTTTTTATTGTCTTTTATAACAAACATATTTTATTTAGACACATGATTTTTTTTTTTTTTTTTTTTCCCTCAACCATCTGCATGCAAAAAAAGAAAGAAAGAGGTAACACAGGGTAAATTACATTTTATTCAAAAAATTTAAATTTTGGCAAAATTCACCTAATTGACTTTGATGGTACTATTTATTTAATTTAAGGGGACACATGTTCCTTGCCATTTTTAAACACAAAAACTCTAAAGGGGAACGTTCTAACAAGTTTGAATGAGCTTGACGCCTCAGGTATATTGTACCTTTTGTCTTTAATATTTTTTGCAGCTGATCAATGGTGATGTAAGGTTAATCAAAGGGCCAGTGAGCTGTTGGTTTCACATTAAAGGTCACAGTCAGGTTAAAAACGTTAGTTCTATTGGCCCTATTGAAAGCTATAGATTTTTTTTCTGACCATAGATCCAATGGAGGATTTTATACTATATGTCCTTCTGAAATCAAATCAACTCCCTTTGGACCAATGAGCTGGCAAAGCTTATAGTCGCTTTTTTCTTTTTTCTTTGCATGCAAAAAATAAAATAAAAAAGACAATTTCTATGCCACATAATAACTTCCAGCCCGTTCTCATCCTTTGGCGTCATACATGTGACGCTTTGGACATTTCGTTGAAATCTTACGCACATGGCATCCTTTAGCATCAATATGAGACGCAGAACCCAAGGCCTCATAACCGTACCCTACCCCAGACCTAAACCTACCCATAACAGTGCGTGTTATATTGACGCTAAAGGATGCCATGTGCGTAAGATTTCGACGAAATGTCATATGGCGTCACCTATATAATGTCCAAAGCGTCATATAAGTATCTGGGGTGTGTGATTGACAACAAGTTGAAATTTAATGGTAATGTGGAGGCAATTTGCAAAAGGGGCCAGCAACGGTTGTACTGTCTACAGAGACTGTCCAAATTCAAAGTTGATAGGTCCTTGATGATTTTATTTTATAAATCTTATATTGAGTCGGTTCTAACATTTACTATGTTATGCTGGTATGGAAGTCTTGGTGTGAAGGCAAAGGCTGCTTTGGTGAAAATAGTAAATACTACCATTAAGATCTTAGGAGTACAGCAGAGTCACCCTACCGACCTGTACAACCGGCAGGTAGTTAGGAAAGCCCGATCCATTTTAATGGTTACTTCACATCCTCTCTATTCTGAGTTTCAGTTTTTACCCTCAGGATCTCGATTGAGATTTCCCACTGTTAGAAGTAACAGGTATAAACATTCATTCATTCCTACTTCGATTTCCCTGTTAAATTCAGGTATGGGGGGAGTAGGTGGAAGGAAGTAGTTGTTTGGGTTTCGTGTGTGTATTTACTTATGTGTGTGAGTATTTTAAAATGTACTACTTTTTTAACTCTTAGTTAAATTATTTATGTATTGTAAATTGTCCTTTTGTATGCTGTCTTGTTGTAAAATTAATTGCCCTTCGGGGACATATACAAATAAATACAAATACAAATACAAATATATGACGCCAAAGGATGAGAATGCGTTGTAACTTCATAATAGCTTCATGCTATGAAACTTTTTGTATGCCTCCAGAGTTGAGGAAAAAAACATCTGTGTTTCTTAGCTCAGCCAATGTAACTTATTGAACAGAGGCGCAAAGGTTAGCCCAGGTTACTTCTATAATAAGAGTGGGCTTGTTTTTTGTCAGGTGGCTGAGCAACTCTCATTTTGTGTTTGGATTTGTGTGCGCAGCCTGCTCTGAAAGCTTCGACCCTCATAAAGCCTCTGTATTGACGCAGGCAAATTGAGGCTGTCTACAGAACATGAGGAACAGACTGTTCTTTCAGATGCGCCATTCTAAGTATTCTTGCTCATTGGGTGCCTTTTTAGTCATTTCTTTGCTCTTTTTTTTTTCAAGAAACTGCTTGTTTTGAATCTTTGAAACTACTTACTTCGAATATTGAATCAACATTGTTTTTAGGGATGCTCTGATCAATCGCCCAATAATCACATTCTATGAATCAATCTCTCACAAACCGATTACAATTTGATGATGTAAAACCATAAAAAGTCACCACCAACGCACATGTAAACAGTATACAGGTGAGGCTTTTGCACCACGTTAGGGTTTTACTATTCCAAACGTTAGTAAACCATAGTAAATCACACACCTATACTTAGAACAAGTTGTCTTGATTCAAACAAGCTCACACACAACAATTCTGGGTTGGGGAATCTTACATTAAGGGCCTAATTTGATCTTTTCACTTAAAAATAAAAACTATAAATTATACATCCACATATTTGTATCGCCACCCACAGACAGTCGGATCAACAGAAGGTTATTAAGAGAACAGTTATTGTAAGAGTATATATTTATCACTGAAAATTTCATCATACTTTGTCTACTCTTTAAACAGCATAATAGTAAAAATGGAACTCTATGGCAACAGCTCTCTGACCTGTACGCGACGGCGTTTTGCTTCGGGTGGCCTAAAACACTTTCCGTTTTTTCGTTTCAAAGTTCTCTCTGTATTTACGATTATTTGCAGCCTATAGCTACTGGATCCTTCACTGGACACACAAGAAACTCATTCCTGATAATCGTTTACTCTTTAAATTCTTGTATTCAAGATCAATACAAGTCGAAACCATTATGACTAAAAGTGTGCTAAGAAGTATTTCCTTATAAAGCAAGGTGGTATTTGACTCTGGTCAAGCATATCCAATAGGAGCAGACTGGTGGGAGTGGCCTTGGACGGCAACATGCCCAGTGCATTATGGGTGTTGCAGTTTTCCTACCGATTTGGCAAAAGAGAAGACATCATCATCAATTCATCAGAAGGGATTTTGTGCCATCTATGGTCAAGAGACAAATGGTTTGTTGTTACAACTTGTTTTTTTTTTCTTTCTGTTTAGATGCACTGCTTGTAAAGCAGAATGAGCTGAAAGCTCTGTAAATTAAACATTGTGACTTTTATTATTATTAGTAACTTGGTAAATTGCACGGTAAATTGATACGGCCTTGTGATATCAACATGGTGGCAGACACACCGTAACAAATCTCAACTCTTTATATTTTGTTTCTTTTTTGCATGAGTTTTTTGAAATATTGATTTCATCAATTCAAATACACTGGACACATCAATTGGATAAACACGATAAATTAAGTTGAGTTTACTAAGATCCAAAATGATATGTTTTCTTCTTTATTATTGTGAATAAGGGGCGACCCACCAAATATTTAAATGTTATTTCTCATATTAGCAAAAATTGGTATCATTGGAATGAACCAGTCATCCATCAAAGGAAGATGCATCTCAGAATGTTCTCCCTGTGACTGTAAAACACAAAGATGCATGCAAAACAGGCGGTGTGTAATGATATGGAACAGGCTGTTATGGAAAATCTGCAGTCTTAAAGTGTGAACGGCCTGGGGTGTTTTCCTTTTTCTTTTTTAAGTTTAATCTAAAGTTAATTGATGATATTTCAACAGTTGGTCTCTTGAGGCTCAGCAACTGAGTGTTCATCTCAAGAGCCTCTTTTAGCCTAACAGAGGTGTTTGTTTATTCTGAATGCAAATGTCAGAGTTTGTCACTGAGCGCTTTACAGCATCTTTCCTCATTTATCTCTAAAGTCTCTTTAAAAAGGTCAAATCCCTCCATTAGATGCTGGTGCTTTTAGATATTACAAGCAATTTGTACTGTTTCATTTAATTGTGGGTATTCAAAATACTTCAAACAATTGTTTTCATTTTTTTTTTTTTTTTTTTTTTTTTTTTGGTGTTTCATAAATGCATTTAAGTGCAGGTCAACCATTTTATGTCAGTTCACATCACTGAGCTTGAGTAGGATCATAGTGATATTTAAACATACGTTTCCTAGAATGCACAATGGCTGATTTGTATTGTTTCCCACAAAAGAAGATTGCATCATATTATGCAAACACACACACACACACACAGTTCTATTTAAAGAGCTGTCAATACCCAACCCATCTGATGTCGCCTGCATGACTGCACTGACTTGATGCCGTATAGGGAATACGCTTCACATGTGATGCGGTAAACTGGTGTGGAGGAAATAAAAAAAAGGAAAACTAGCTAGACTTGAGAAAGCGTGCTGCTAATCCAACTCTGAGCATATGGAAAGTGTTGATGCCTCAGAGCAAAAAGAAATGCAAATGGAGTAGTGTGGAAATTGTTTTCCAAATTGTCATGTTTTGCTCTTATCGGCATCCTCGCTGGAATTATTTGATAAAGTAGGATCACAAACAAATGTTCGGAGAGAATGAAATTTGTGTCATTATTTACTCTGACTTTCTTCTTTGGAACACAATGCATGAATACACAAAATCATGACCAATCTTTTCCAGATAGGAAATGAGGACTGACAAAAAAAAAAAGTGCAATAATCCTATCATAAATATTGTACATGTGACTCATGATATGTTCCAAGTCTTCTGAAGCTATGATTGTGTGAGGAACAGACCAAAATTGAATACATTATTCACTGATAATCTAAAATTCACTCCAGTTGGTTGATAACACAGCAAGTGGGATACTGAGTCTTATCAGTTCAGTTCATGGAAAGAAATTATAATTCAGACTAGTTTTATGAACAGGATCAATCAAGTCATTGAAAAGATCTGACTCAATAAAACGATGTGTTCATGAACCAGGCATCACTGCTTCTCTCACGAACATGCCAAGAAGAAATGGGTGGATGTCCTTGGAAGATTTTCAGTGAATAATTGCTTAAATTTTTATTGTATGTATTCAGCCCTCAAACAGAGGTTATTATAAGGCCCTGGAGTTACATGGACTTCCAAAGGCAGAAGATTTGCGCTTTGGGTTTTAGAAAAGCGCATTATAAATAAAATGTATTATTATTATTTGAAGAATCAGCGGATAAATGCATTTTTATCACTATTCCTCAGCAGTACATCCACAGCTTTTTGTTGTAGCTATTCTCACTATTTTTATAACGACTTTCTAAACTGTGCAGTTCAGTGTATTAACGGACAAGCTGTTTTTACAGTGTTGCAGAGAAATTACATATAACCTAACATCTGAAATGTAAGAGAGGTATAAAATAAAAAAGTGAGCACTGTGAAAGATGTTGAGCTTCCGAAGGTGGTTTGGGTCGATCAGCTTGTTGTTCTTGACTGTCATTATCGAACCTGGGCTTAAACTGATACAGTAACACCATAGTGTAATTACAGTGTCGTTACATTTCTGACACATGTTCTACGTAGTAAACCAATCACAACAGAATGGGGCTGGCGGACCAATGAGAGTAGACTACGCTTTTCAGAAGGCGGGTTTTAAAGACACTGATAAATGGTAAATGGACTGCATTTATATAGCGCTTTCACAGACCCAATGGCCACCAAAGCGCTTTACATTTGCCTCACATTCACCCATTCACACACTCAATCATACACCGACGGCGGTGTCAGCCATCCAGCTCGTCGGGAGCAGCTGGGGTTAGGTGTCTTGCTCATGGACACCTCGACACTTGGTCAGGTGGAACCGGGGATTGAACCACCAACCTTTCGGTTCGCAGACAACCTACATGAACCACTGAGCCACTGCCACCCAAATTGATACTAAAACAGAGGATGAAAACAGGTGCTGCAACAATGTAAACTATAAGATTTAAATAAATCATGTAAATGTATTCCAGTACTCCCTAAACAAAATTATGAGCCTGTAAATATTTATTTTCCCAATGGAAAAATAAAACATTCATATAATGTAAAAAGATTATTTATTAAAAAAGAACACACCTAATGCAGAAAATACATAAATATATATATATATATATTTATATATATTGAAGGTTGACAGCCACAGTCCTGATTCACCCTTCATTATATTGAAAAAAATAGACATTATTTCCTCGAAAATACATTATTATTAAAGGGATACTTCAGGATTTAGCATTAAGCTTTGTGTTAGTAGAAAACCTGTAGTATTTTCAAATTACCGTGCTTTCCACCCTCATATCCCCCTGAGACGAGAGATTTTTGTCTGGAAAAAATCCTCCGATGACGCAAAAATCGCCATTTTGCGTCATCAGAGGATTTTTTGGCCAGAGGCTAAAGACTACAGTCAGTAGAAGGAGCTGTCCCGCATGTTCTCAACCCGCCCATAGAGGGTGGGATCTCACTCACTGAATGTACACATAGTGTCAGACATCTTTTTTGGAAGCTAAGCTAGCAGGCTCTTGTTCTGTGGAGAAAGCTGAGTAACTTAGTAGGAGAAAGCTGAGTAGTAGGGGTTACCATACATCCTCTTTTTCCCGGACATGTCCGACCGTCGAGATCATACAAAATGTCTGGGATTCAGCTTTTGCTTTCTGCAGTCACCATTCATTGTTTACATGCACACCTTTTGTTCAATCTAACTGAATTCATTCCGATTGGTGAATCTGAATGTAGTGTTTACAGGAACGCTAAACAAGTGATCGGTAGCATTGCTAAGAAAATTCCCGCTCCTCCTTGAGAGATACGAGACCGGTGCGTCTCACAGGTGTCTCTCATCGGTAATCACGTCACCGGCCTCGCGCCGTTGTCCCGCGGCCCTCACTCGTCCTGCTCGCCATAGTAAACATAATGAATGGCGACTGTAGAACGCAAAAGCCGAATCCCGGACATTTTGGGTGATCTCGAAATACATTTTCGGGCAGACTCATCACGGAGACTCACTAGTAGCCTAGACTTGTTGTTTAACGACTGCGCTCTGTTACCGGTAGGCGTGGCCTCTTAGGGCAGCGAAGCAAGTGCATTCTGGGAGTTGTTGTCTTTCATCCACATAAGCCAAAAATACATTTTCTGGCTTTTCTCAGTCTAGAAAGCTCCAAATTCAAAAATAATTTCACATTTCTTCTACATAAATGATCCATTTTAAATACACATTCATCTTTCCAGAGGTGAAGTATCCCTTTAAGTAGTAACATGAGGATACTTGCCCTATAAATTACTTTCTATAGAAAGAAAGAAAGAAAGAAAGAAAGAAAGAAAGAAAGAAAGAAAGAAAGAAAGAAAGAAAGAAAGAAAGAAAGAAAGAAATAGAGGCTGGGCATTATTATTACAGGAGAGGTATAAAGATAAGTATTCATACATAGAAACAGGATATTACTGGAGCTCCTCTTATTATTGGTCTCATCATCTGGAATGACAACCTCCCTCTTTCAAATAAACATTTCTTGGAAATGAGTGTGTTTTTGTTTGTCCAGCCATGACAAGTGAAGAGACTCTCTCCAGCGAGGTACAAAAATTATGGCACGTCCACACCACTACACAAAAGAACAGAAAGACATAAGAATAGTAATAAAGAGAAGCCGTGAGCTTTCAAGCACATTCCCTCCTCCTCAGCATGTCATGTTCCATTATAGTAGAAGCGTGTTGATAGACAGGCCATCTGACATTGTGGAGAATGCTACATAATACTTTATATTGAGCTAACATAAATCTTATTGTGACCACAAAGCTGCATTTGTTTGCTGTTCAAACCCCTGCTGTAAATATGTAATTTAATAAATAAACTTTTATCTGGACTTCCTGGGGATTTAAATGGTATCACACTGCTGTAGAAGCTAAATGGATGTCAAAGGAAAATAAATCACCATTTTAAAGATAGCATGATTGTTAAATCCAAACATCCCGGCATTTATGTGTAGAAAGCGAGAATATTTAGGCGATATTTTTAACATGTACTCTATGCATTGTTGAACGACAATAATTGTGATGTTTTTTCTGCCTTTCTGTTGTAGACTGAGAGCTTTTTGTGGAATACTGAGGTGTGAGCCTGCTGTCCGAGAGTGTTTGAAATCAAGGCTGCGAGAAGGAACCATATGGCCCAAAACACAATATAGGTAAGAATGAAGCACTTGTTGATGTGGAAGTGTGCATGTTTTTGCACCCTTAGATTCAGACAATTTACACCTGTGCTTTTTGTTTTATGACAG
This sequence comes from Rhinichthys klamathensis goyatoka, assembly GCF_029890125.1. NCBI lineage: Eukaryota > Metazoa > Chordata > Actinopteri > Cypriniformes > Leuciscidae > Rhinichthys > Rhinichthys klamathensis. The sequence continues at coordinate 734,478 of NW_026606617.1, forward strand.
TGATGAAGAAAGGTGGAGAGATCGGTTTAAGCTTATACATCGCTCAATAGTTTGTTTCTTTGTTTGTTTGTTTTAGGAGAGATGAGATGAGTTGGATTATTTTAAAGATCATGTTATTGTCATTGTCCCCTTGAGCGGGACACTTGGCTTCTGGTTGGTCCCTAAAATTAGTCGACTGTATTGAATTAGTGGTCAAGTTAGGGTTTCTTTTTTTTAAGGACAATGAAGCATTTAGGATTGTTACATCTGTGATTGACTGGGATTTGTCTGGGACTGGAAATTTATTTTTACTCACCTTATAGACAGTGAATGGAATATTTATATATAATGAAATATTAAATGGAATATGTAATGGTCCATGTCTGGTTGCTTTAGGATCAAGGTTGAGGAATTGCTCTCCCTGTAGTTGTAGGGAATATGTTGTTATCATATATCTACAACGTGTAACTGTTCAAAATCAGCAGTCATATTTTGGAAATAATATTAGTTTATACCTTTAGTATACAGTACATGTGCCTGGGGAAAAAATAGCCTCAAACTCCATTTATGAAGGCAGTTCAGAATATACAGTAACATTGTTTCACAATTTTTTTTCATCTGAATACATTTCTACTACAAATAATGTCAGTGACGTAGTATCCCTCTTCTCACATCACAAGTTATCTATGATTTTACAGGCATATTTTACTTAAAAGTATGAGTATGATGAAATTTTGATCCACATAGAAATATTTGTGACAGTAAATCTAATTTATTTCTCATATTCACCCAGAGATGCAATGCAATATACAATAAAATATCAATCCATATGGCAATTTACCATCGGTCCCTTCGACTTACTAAAGATAAAAGAAAACGAACCACAGATAAAAGTCACTGGGAGCAATGGCAGATGCGTTTACCATCAAGAGCAATAGACATGTTCAGAGAGACTACTATCTGGCTGCATGTAGCTTTGTCTCCCTGCATTAATTTTTCAAAAGCAGTATGCACAGATGTTAAGCCATTTTTTTAACCAGTGTGATTGTTGTAATAAAAAATGTATGGGAGGCTGAGGGGAATTATAACAGGGGCAAATGTAGCAAACATGATGTTTACTTAGCCTACATTGTTACCAGTAACAGTTACCATGTTGGGTTTCCATGTTTTATGGCGACTTTCCATAGACATAATGTTGTACAAACTGTATATTCTATCACCTAACCCTACCCCTGAACACAACCCTCACAGGAAACGTACATAATTTTTACATTTTCAAAAAACAAAACATCACTTAGTATGATTTATAAACGGTTTTCCTCGTGGGGACCAAAATATTTCCCCACAAGGATAAGGGTTTTGGATACTGCCATCTTTGTGGACAAATGTTGTCCCCAGAAACACACACACACACACACACAATGAACATTATTACTGACAGATAAAACAATTAGCAAGATATAAAAATGGAAACAATCACATAATGTTGTAATTAGTAATATTTAAATATATTACAGCAGCAGTTATATTAATTGTGCTTTTATAATAGGTGCATTTATTTTTCTTTTACAATTGCTCCAAACTATGCCCATATTGCAAGGGTTATTATCACACTAGGTCTTCTATTAAATTTAAAATTATAATCTAATCTGTTTATAAGCCTATTAATGTTACAGTCACTTTTGGATAGTTCTAAATAGTATAAATGAAGAGTTCAGATGCAAAAGCCTCTAAACGCCACCTCCGTCAAAAATGAGATAATGACATTGAGTGAAAGCTATCTGAACACAGTACACGTTCAACAAATATATTTGCTTCAAATCCTCGAAATCTCAGCCTCAGCCCATTCAGAAATATCAGTTTGTCGGCAAAAGCCTCTAGACGCCACTTCCCTTTGGCAGCAAAAGCCACTACATCCCGAGAACCAATCAGAAGGCGCGAGCAGCGCGAATCAGTACAGGCTGTTTCAATAGAGCGGTGCGCTGAGGAGACGGATTTTTTGAGACGGCTGAGGAGATTGTTTTGTTTTTGGATTCAGATTTTTTACATTTTTAAGATGAAGTACGATGAAATGGAGGAGCCTGTCCTACTGACATCAAAAGGCAGAAGTGAACGTCGTTTATCTACCTCAAAACTCTTCCCGTTAATTTACAAGGCAAAAGAAAATCGGTAACTTTACAGTGAAAATAGCTTGGTCGCAAGTGTAGCATGCACTCATAACAGTTCTTGGTGCAGTGCTGTAACTTTGAAGGAATTTGATTTATTATACTTGAGATATACATTATAATATTACTTTACATTATTTAAGTCTTATAAGCTTCTTATACAAAATGCACAGATATTGATGTTTAAGAATGTTGCTCTGTTCTACTTGATTATACAAACTAAAACTATTAAACTATTTTAATCGCCAATTCTTTTTGCCAATGTGGTTGTACTGTGTGAATCGGGGGGGGGGCTTTTGTCTTTATTCAGACAGGGCAGAAAGGTGACTGCAGAGAAATGGGGTGGGATTTGCAAATAATCGCAGATCTCATTCAGCCCCCCTGTAAAGAGGTGTGTCTACTGTTTAGTTTTGAAATGAATGTGCTCTAATCTTTTTCAGTGTTTCTAGTTACATTTGTATTGATTTTTCAGCTATTTACTATGTCTTGTCCCAAAGAGGTGGATTTAGAGGTTTTTGCGAAAAAAGCACAAGTGGATTTAGCTGTTTTTGACGCAAAAGAAAATCTAATTTGTTAAAAATCACTGAATTGACTCAAGTGACATTTTTGAAAAAAAGTTATTTTATTCAATGACTAATAACCTTATCAGTACCTTTAAAATGAAACTACTGGACGTGAACATAGGAGCCTGATAAAAAATGCTCATTTAAAGAAAATAAGTCTGACGGATTTAGAGGGTTTTGCATCTGAACTCTTCAAATAGTTATTATACCAAAATAAGTAGTAGATGTAGTTTTTGAGTTATAAAAGAAAATGTACAAATGCTACAACTGTTCTCCCTGCTATTTATTGTAGAGCAGGAACAAAAGCTAGCAGGGAAAGATACTTTTGTATTCTCCATCAGTTCATGTGTTCTGTCATGGTAGTTTTTTTGGTAATAATGTGACACGACACATTATTGAAGTGCACATAGCATGAGAAAATGTGACACGATGGCTTCTTCAATTTTCTGTGCCCGTCAACTGTCAGAAAAAAAGGTCTGTTGAATATTCATTGCGACTGAAATAACAGCAGTGGATGTTTCACTCTGTTCTTTCAGTTCAGGGGATTTTTATTACATAATCAGAGATGTTATCAATGTTCATTTTTCAGTTCTTTCACAATGGGATATATATATTTTTACCTTTAGAGCATTGTGTCTACATTTTGAGTATACATATCAAATTAAATGGGGAATTGTTTGCTGTTCTCGGTTTGCGACGTCACTCCAAACTACAAAAAGTCTTATGCTATGACAGATCTAACTTCACATCAACAGATGCACCATCAGGGGAAAAAAAAAAAAAATGTAATAATGTTTTTTTTTTTTCTAAAGCATCAACTTTAGATCTTAAAAAAAATATTTCATCAGTTGTCCTTTACAGCTAACCTTTTAATGTTTATTTTTCCAAGAATACATTCTTCTGCTTCTCTGTGGCAAATTAGCTTGTGTAAGCACAAAAAGTATCAGAACAGGGCCAGGTTCCCCAAAACGTTCTTATCGCTAAGTAGTTCTTAACCTATTCCTTAACCCCTCTCTTAACTTTATGGCAAGATTCCCGACACGTTCGTACGCTAAGTATATCTTCTGTAAGTCACACTTTCGTAAGGTTGGTCTGGACCATTCGTAAGCTCTCTCTTAGCGTTGTTTGAGCTCAAGACGCTAGCAGTCTTTAGAAATCAGCGCAGCGCAGTACAAGTCAAACTATGGTATGTTGACAATGTTGTGGCTCAACAATGATTTTATGTTATGGACATTTTAAGACTAATAATAAAATATGTTCGCAATGGATACAGGCCTATTTATGAAGTTGACTTTATTTGGTATCAGAACTAATATGGTGGTAATTAGCCGAGGCTATTTCGTAATGTCATTAAAGAGTTTAAATTGGCAATCACTTTTGATAATTAAAATCTGGCAAACAATTTGGCTCTAAATGGCTAAGATCTATAAATGGGTAAGCATGGTGGTGTCCAGTAAGCGACCAACTATGGCAGCGATCCAACGTGTCCATGTATTGAATCAAAGACGGCGCCGGCCGCGGAGCCGTTTAGTCCATGTCAATTTTTTTATTCGCCAACTCTTAAGCCCTTTTGACATTTTGCCTGACGTGGCTATATTAAAAAAAAATGTGCCTCCCAAGACAACTCATTATGGAGCTGCTGGACCTTCTCAGACCTGCGCTTGCCAGGCTAACGCGGCGGAATTTTGCTTTAAGCCCTTAAGCCTTTAACCAATGGCAATCAATACCGTATTAAACAGAAGGAACTGCAGCTGCTTGCCAATCAATTCTGATTCTAAAGTACCTTACCATTAATATAAAAGTGTATTACATCATTTTTAGAAGTCGTTAAACCCATGTCAAGAAGCGGCACAAGTGGCACAACGGGATAAGGAGGGTGGATGATTAGCGAGGGATACCCGGTTCGTCTACCCGTCACAACATATCATGTGAACATACAGTATTACTGACAATTTGATAATTTAATTAATAGTCTATTTGTTACTGATAACTTAAACTATGTTAAAATAAATGTTACTGGAATAATTTGAGGAATGTTTCATTTGCATAGAACGTGTTGTCTTTCTTAACGCCGTAATGCACCTTCGCGTGAAGTCGAAAATCGATTCCTGAGCAATCGATGCCAACGTAAGAGGCAGCGTGTTAAGAAGCTTCCTAGGGGACACTTCGGGGAACACACTTAGGAACATAAACAACTTTGGTAAGATAAATCTTTCGAGTCTTCTTAGCGCGCTAAGAGTGAGCGTTATCGGGGAACCGGGCCCAGATCAGTTACATTCAGTTTATATGCAGAGAAGAAAACATCTTGATTTTTGAGTTTTGAAGAACATAGAAATGGCTGGGTGGGCACAGTTTTCTTTAAGGATGTCTATACAGTATATAATAGCTGGAGAAATCTATCTGTAAGAACTTCATAAATGCTAAAAGTTTGTTTGGTCCTGTGTACGATCAGATAGCTTCAAAGTTAACAAAAATTAACTAAAAGCCACAAATGGCACTTTCCTTTAAAGGTGCAGTAAGCAATTTCTGAGAAACACTGTTGAAAGTGTATCGGACTGAGCAGCACAACACACTTGTAGCCAATCAGCAGTGGGGGGCGTGTCCACTCATGATGGGGGAGGAGAGAGAGTGAGATTTAAAGAAAGACTGTAGAAAGAGAGATGGCTGAGAGACATTACAAAAGAGAAAAGTTCAGAGGAATATCACTGGAAAAAGAAGGGTTTTGGTCAGCCAAGAGCTTTAGGACCCGCGTTAATATTAGAAAAGCTTTCCAGCAGGAAGGCCTGAAAACGGACATGAGGATGTGTTGTTTTTGCTCAATTGGTATTGGTGTCTCACAGAAACAAGATTTTCTGTTGTTGTAATCTTAGCTCTAGTAACAGCACTGTTTGTCTGGAGCCGTTGTGCTGCTGGCGAATAACAACTAACATAGCTGTATATATTCTTGTGTACTGTATGTACATTTTTTTTGTCCTCCCTTGTCATTCATTCACCATCTTTATTTTACGTGACACATTATTTTGCTTCGCTTCAGCTATCAGCTGTCACAAAAATCTGTCAGCATTGGTCTAATTAGGCTGAAGAAGGTTTTGGGAGGCTGAGAAGTTGCTGTTGTCAACGACGTGTAGTCCTCCTCATATTCTGTATAGAGCTTCACGTGTCACTTGCAGGCCTTGTTACTTTACCTCCTCCTGCATTTGGTCAACTATGTCCTTGACTGGTTAAACTTTCATGGACTATGAGCGCATGCATGTGGAAACCTTTTGGAATTAATGGCAGTATTTAAGCAAAGAATCAGCACTTTGTAAGGCTTGAGTTTTAGTATCAGCGGGTTTTGCACGTACATACCTTCACTTCTCAGTGCAGTGAAAACAGCTGCATATAGGCTACATTTGCCACTGACTATGGATACAAGTTTACATTTCACAGGCACTATTATCCAAAGGGACGTATGGTATACCAGCCCGTTCTCATCCCAAGGCGTCATACATGTGACGCTTTTGACATTTCGTCGAAATCTTACGCACATGGCATCCTTTAGCGTCAATATGAGACCCAGAACCCAAGGCGTCATACAGGTGACGCTCGTCTAAATCCGACGCACATGGCATCGTTTAGCGTGAATATGAGATGCAGATCCCAAGGCGTCATACAGGTGACGCTCGTCTAAATCCAACGCACATGGCATCGTTTAGCGTGAATATGAGATGCAGATCCCAAGGCGTCATACAGGTGACGCTCGTCTAAATCCAACGCACATGGCATCGTTTAGCGTGAATATGAGATGCAGATCCCAAGGCGTCATAACCGTACCCTACCCCAGACCTAAACCTACCCATAACAGTGCGTGTTATATTGACGCTAAAGGATGCCATGTGCGTAAGATTTCTACGAAATGTCATATGGCGTCACCTATATGACGCCAAAAGGATGAGAATGTGTTGGGTATACATAAGTGCAACAAATACACTAAAATAAGCTAAGATACATACTTGTCGGAGCTGTGAAGAAAAGGTTATTTTCTACGGAAAGCACCTGGCTGCTCAAAAACTCAATTGCATATTTATAGCTGACACTCACTAACCTAAGACTTCACTAGGGATTTGAAAATGTGCTAAAGAATCAGAGGCTAAAAGAATAAATGCATTGTTCTCCAAAGAACGATTCAGAGTTAAGGCTGCAGTAAACCACGAGAAACCCTCAGCAGACCCAGCAACAACAAAAAACAAAAAAATACACATACAAACTTAACAACTCTCTAATGCACAGCTAAATGGGGAGAGATGGCCAGAGATCTCTAAAAAAAAAAAGAAAAAAAAGAAAAAAAGTCCTTACTTTAAGTGGCTACTTACTTGTGTTTTTGATGTCGGTTTTCAGCTTTGGATTCTAGTGTTCTGGTTTATCCCCATGCTCAACCACAAAAACTGACCTGATTAAATCAATACCACATTATCTGACCACCAAGTGCTGCTTCATCTTGACTAGACAGACCAATTTGATCAAACAGCTTCATCAGAAAGATCATGCTGCAATGAGTATAACTAGCCTACTTTTTGCTAGTGAACACAATGACTGTGCTGGTCTACCAGGCTAACTAACACCAAACCAGCCAATGCATTCTCATCCCAAGGCGTCATCTTATTCACACTTTTGACCATGCTTCAAAATCCGACGCACATGGCACCCTTTAGCGTCAGGTAGATGACGCTCATCCTCGGGCGTCATCTAACGCCTTTAGCGCCAGTTAGATGACACTTCAGTTTTTAGCGTCAGTTACATGACGCTTCCGTTATGGGTAGGTTTAGGTCTGGGGTAGGGTTAGTGTCTCATATTGACGCTAAAGGGTGCCATGTGAGTCGGATGTTGACGCATGGTAAAAAGCGCCAGTTAGATGACGCCTTGGGATGAGAACGGGCTGAACCAGCATAAACTACAGTAGCATGAACCTGGATGGTCCATATTTACTGGTTTAAGAAACAAACCAACCTAGCCAGCTTTTAGGCTTCCAACCAGGTGTGTGTTTCACATACAACAATGTAACTCACTGCTTAATCACTGTAGTATGATACATTGATGGATACATTATCTAGCTATGTCTCTCAAAACTTTAGTAACATGGTTGCACCTTCGTCACTTGAACAACGTTAGTTCCTGTAATTTCGAACTGTGGTTGCAGGAAACAGAATAATTGAACAATGTTGGGAACTTGCGTCAATACTTGGCTAACTATGCCTTTGGGAAATGCACCCAAGGTGTGTTAGCATGGAAGAATGTGTTAGTTCCTAACATGGAAACTCTTGTCAAACATGGTGAATAATGAATGCACATGCAAATACTGTACATCTGAAAAGCTCAGAGTAGAATAAGGAAAGATCCCAGTAGCTCAAAGCACCAGCTAGACTGACACAAGACTCCAGAACCAGTCAACCTGAAGAACTTAAAAAGGTGTTTGTAAGTAAACACAAAGACAAATCGATATAAATACCAATACACATCACTTAGCAGTGTTGTGCAGTGCAGTTTATGTCTCAGGAACACCAGGAATTGCTCCAACCATCCAATCAATTCAGTTACTTTTTATTTTAATGTTTACAAAACTTTTTATAATTCTCATTATCTACTGAATATTTCCCTTGACTTGCAATCTGTACTTCTCTATTCAATGTCAAATTACTGCAGGCAAATCACTTTCAGGAATCCAGCTACTGCTCCTTTTCTTAACCTGACCCCTCGCAAATCCCTGTGGAAATGAGACCGGATCCATCACAACTGTGGCCTTGAGCAAGTCACTTAACCCCAGGTTTCTCAAGAGGGGACTGTGTCTGTCAAGAGTTCATGGTTAAACCGTGGCAAATTACATCAGTTGCATGTCAATAAATAAAGATTCTATTGTTTAACAGAGAAACATTCTATTAACGCTGTTGTGATATTGTTGTGTTGTCATATGGAGTTTGCTTTGCTCATGTTGTTGTCCTATGGCCCCAGTGGTGACCATTTCAAGATTTGCATTCATATTTCATATTGAAGGCTCATCCTTATTCACTTGAGGAATGGAGAATGATGTAGAGTAGCCGTCCTCGTAAATAAAACAAGCAGAAAGCACAACTACATCTTAGTGTGCCTGTACTCAAGACTGGGACATAGTGTACAGTAACTAGTGTACCCATTCGTCTATAAGTATCCTCTGCTTGGTATTTACTGTATGCAAATACATTAAGGCGAGACACTACAGGTGAATAGGGTAAATTTTTTAACTAGCAGATATCACCATGAAACTTTCCCAGTTGATTACCTACATTAAGATGAGAAAAAAATGTATTACAAGTTTTCTGTAATTTAATGTTTAAATATGCAAATTAGGCATTATCTAATAAAATTTGCGCTAATTTTCATATATTTCAAAAAATGAAATCTGAGTATTGAATAAAGCCAGGTTCAAAATTCTTTTTTCATTGTGTTCACATATTAGATGGGAAAAAAATTACAGAAGGATTTATGGATATCTACTTTTGTTATCCTATAAATCAGAATATACTGTCAATAGCCTTAAAAAATATATTTTTGCCATGTTTTTTTGAATAAAATGTTATATAAATCGGGCTAGGAATAATATATTTACAAATCCCTCTGTAAATGTCTTCATAATATAACTAGGTACAAGACTGTAAAGTTTGGTGTGTATAGGTGCTACTGAAGTGGAGATTTCGGACTTTAAGTATGAGAGAAAAGTCATTTTGAGAAAACGGGCTTTAAAGATTTAGCATCAGCCAATGAGATTGCGCATTTGCGCCCTTTTACTTTCACGATTGGTTGCTGATAAAAAGGAAATGACCATATTTGGATGCAACAGCATTGTACAGGAGAGAGAGAGCTTTCTAAACGTGTGTGTGATGACAGGGTGCAGATCGCGATCGCGGAGCAACGGATGATTTAGATCGCCAACTTTTGATGAATTTATGAGAAATCTACAGACGCAAACATACAAAGTGCAGTAAAATAAAGATCTAAATGTGTATTTCGGACTTTTTTTCACCACAAGTCTGAAAGAAGACATGTTACTGAAGACAAATATCCCGAAATCTCAAAATTGACCAGTGAAAAAAAAACTATGTTTTTGCCTGCCGTGTCTCGCCTTAAGTGAACACAAGTTTTTTAAAATTTATACTGTAGAATTATATTCTTATAGCAACAAAGAGGATTAGAAGTACAACAGACTTTATCTACAAAAGAGACACTGTTGTAATTAGGCGTTAATCACAGATAATTTTCATCTTATAATATTATTACATTTTTATTGTTTTCTTTTTTCTTTCTTCAACTGAATAATGTTCCATGGTAGTGTTGCAGTGTTTTGCTTTATATCATACACAATATTTTCCAAATATTATACAAACATACACGATTCTGTTGAAATGAAACATTAATGGACTTCAATTGATTTGGAGAGATCTATTTATTAACAAACCATATACAAATAATATTAACAAAATGCAAAAAGATTAATTGTTTTGTAATATTTTTTTTCCCTGAGTCTTTATCAGTCTTATCTTTTGCTACCACCTACAAAAAAGCCTCTGACTCTGCAAATGACTAATCCACCTAAAAGTCCTCAGTCATACCTCAACAGGGTATTGTCTCTTATTACTTTGAGATTGCTCTGCTTTTTTGTGGGATAATTATTTCTGTGGTAATTAATCAGTCTCAGAGAAAACAATTCCCTCCATTTTAATTCCTCTCCAATAGAGCGCTCATCAGTTAAACAACTCGGGAAAGAACAATCACAAAAGTAGGCCACCACTGAAGGTTTTTTTTTTTTTTTTTTCACAGCAGTGCACACAATTCAAAAATTCCCCAGGAGGAGCAGCATCATTGATCTACTGAAAGCTGCATACGTTTTCTATCTCGGGGAATCAGTGTGACAAAAGCATCAGCGGGAAACTAATGCACCAGAAATGCCACGCTTGCCGCCCAGTGTCTTTGCAAGAACCTTTGTTTGCTTAAACTGAACTCCAATAAAACAGGGGTTACTTTTGGCTACATGCAAGAGTTAGAGACTACAGTTTTCCTTTCTGCTGAAAACAGGGCATGCACGCCGGCTTTCTGAATGTGCACTTGGTGTGTCATCCTTTTATAGTCTTCTTCTATGCAATGCTCTCTATGAATATATTCATGTAACATCTTCCCAGAACATAGGCCTACTTAAGCCTACTATTTTTGTAACTTAACTACCAGAGTGTGAGGGCTTTGTACAAATGACATGACATGGGGTGTTCAAAGAATGACCTACAGGTGCATAATGAGGTTACATTCTGCATAGTTTTAGCATGCTTGTTTTATCTCAGTTAGTCTCCCTGCAGTTTTTACTGAAATGTGGTTTCATGGAATAAAATGCACATGCAATGATGTCCATTATAATTAATCAGCACATTGTTTGGCACTGATTGATCGTTAGATAACCCCCTGATTTGTTAATTATATATATATATATATATATATATATATATATATATATATATATATATATATATATATATATATATATATATATAAATAATTATAATACTATTTTAAAAATTGTATTAGTAGAACTATCACGTTTCACAAATCTGTTAATATGAACTTGTGGGCTGTTGAAAACAGTCAGTGTTATAGACTAAGTTTCAGCAACCTAACTAATTTGCAGTTTTAACATTTGTTTCAAAGTGTCAAAGTAAATTAGAAATGATTCTCAGTTTAAGAGAGACGTAATAACCTGTGATTCAGTGAATGAGGAAATACACTGTAAAAAAAACAACAACACGGTTTGGTAAACTCAATTTTTCCAATGGCTCAACATATTATTTCTGATTGAGCACATGTGAACAGACTGTTTCCACAATTGATCAAATTAAATTCACAGAAATTCAATTAGGCCATTAATGTATATTAAATGGCCTAAATGTAGATGTGACCAGTCACTAGAAATTAATTATCTCATGGATTCAGTCAAGGGATCTAGGTTTGGCAGGTTAGCATGACCTCGTTATAATCTTTCTCCTCTAATGACCAGAAAATTATCCATAAATAAAAAGGGCATTGTTCCACCTACTAATTATATTGAGGCCATCTGCAGTTGTTGAGTATTTGCTACAGCATGTGAGGAATTATAATCTAGAACAAACCAGCGTTGTTTACCGCAGTGTTGACGGTCTTGCTTACGATCTTGTTTATTATTAAAACCACGCAGAGCACAACATGCACATCTATGGATTGTTTGTCCCTTATTACTGGATTCTGTGTCTTCAAGCATCTGCAGTGTTAATTATATAACATCATTCCCATGGGTCTGCCTATCTTTGCATAAACAAACAGATTCTGCGACAGAACTACATGGGGCTCACAAATGAACAACAAGTGCAGCTGCTGTAGATGCCAAACGTGTTTTGTTTGTGCTACACGGCCTCAATTATGGAGCAGGGCGCCGAGACCTTTGGTTGAAAGCATCTCATTTGTGATTGTCTCAACAAGGTACTAGGGAACCTTCCATATAGAGGAGACTGCGATTGCTTTCGTCTCCTGGTAGTTCCTGCCTGAAGTCGCAAAAGGCAAAGCTTTTAGCGTGCTGTTATATCTTTTACCAATAAACATCTCTGCAGTCTTATATTTTCTCCTCTCTTTGTTATCCACTCTGGATTCTTCTTCCATCTGTATTCCTCTATATCACTTTTTCCCCTGATTTTTATTCATCTTTCTTTCTCACAAGCTCAGCTTCATATGTTTGAAAGGGTGTTCTGGCAGTTGTTAATTAGCTTTTCTAGTAGAATGATAGTGGAACAAGGAGAAGTGCACAGCGGGCTGGCTGTGGAGAAAGGGATTTTGGGATGGCTTGGCAGATTGGAATATAAATAGTATGGGATATTCAGTTCTGTGAGCTTCAACACTTGCAAAGAGGAGCTCATCCAAATGCGGTTTCATTTATTTTCTTAAGGCGATGAATCTTGAAATGACAACAATTATTGACCATTTTATATATAATGCACACATATATGTAAATATTACAAATAGAACATTTTGATGTATTTTTTATTGTGTGTATGGGTGGGGTGTGGGGTGGGGGGTTATTAAGGAGATTGAATCAGGAGATTTCGACCTGAACGCACACTAACCCATGGGGAATTAAGGTTAAGGGATAATCTTTCTCCTTAAGGGTTAAACTAACTAAATTAAGGATGAGGAATGTTTTCCCATGAGGAAACAAGCTTATAAATCATTCAGAATTAGTTTTTTTTGTTTTTTTGAAAATGTAAAAATGGAGAAAGTGTTCTGTGATGGGTAGGTTTAGGGTTAGTGTAAGGTTATTGATTTTCAAATTGTGTAGGTTTGAGATTTGAAAGAAGGAAATCTGTGAAGATTCTCCTTATGTGCGTGATGCAGCCAGATTTCACAATCGGTTAAGATTGAAAAACTCCTCCTGCAGGCTTTAACCATTATTTCCGACAAATCAAAAATGTGTTTGAGACAAATTTCCCCCGAGCATAAGGGGTTAAGCTTTTTTTAACTAAGCTGCTTCCCACATAATGATATCAAACCTGACATTTGTTAATTTATGCACCCCAAATAATTTTAAAAATGAGTTTTCATTTAAAAATGAAAAACACTAATCATAGATGTGTTGTATTGTATTGTATGCATTAATGTATCAATTTTATCACACTGAAAAAATGCATGTAAATATTTAAAATATTTTGACAAAAATGACTGTAAAAAGATTTTATGTTTATGCGAATGCAACATTATAGCATCATTTGTGAAAATGCTGAGAAAACAATGCCTTTGTTGGATTATGCATTCTGACATTTCAGAACAGAGCAATATATCTAGAAGCGTTTACGGTTAAATATAGAATATACGCAGAATATGTGTCAGCTTATGGCTTCGCCACGGCTCTTTCGCCTTCATTTGTTGAGTCAAAGCCTCTTGTGAGTTGTGTCTTGCCAGAGGTGTTATATGTTAGTGAGATATAGAGAATGATGGATGGAGCTTTTAGGTCTGCCCTAAATCTGCATCTTTGCTGTCGATATAGAGGACTTGTAGAGTTCGAGTGACGGCCATAAATCACAGCACTTAAGAACGTGCTGTGCCGTGCTCTCTCAAAGCGTGAGGGGGCTTTATGCCATTTCTCCACATTAGATTAGCCAAAAGGCAGGGGGTGGACCAACCTCTCCTCCTCCTACAGAACCGGGTTCTTCCATTGAGTGGAAAAGCAGGATTTTTTTTTGTCATTTTCAAACCCTCTCAGGCAACGGGCTTTTACTCTCTCTCTCTCTCAGTGGTTGTGATACGGGTGCCATCCCTTCATGCCGAGGCATGTCTGGAGGCTGTGCGTGGGATGCTCGTGGTAGGTTGATGTCTGGCAGCCTCAGATAAGAGCAGGACCTGGTTCTCCCACCCGCAGGACCTGGAGGGGGGGAAGTGTTATGGACTGCATCAATGGTGCTGTGCTAAAATCTATTGAGGATGTGGGTGGTAGAGACTGGTGCTTGTGCAGCACGGCTGTGACAGGAAATACCCCGGGATTTGGTCTTTTACAGTGTACAATGTACTTCGTACCCGGTTGGGGAGGGTCGCCCATAGGCAGGTACATACCAGAGCCCTTGCTAAAGCATTAGAAAATAAAAAAAGGAACATGGAGGCTGATATTCTACCATTGCTCCCTCTTATCATCATACTGATGATATGTCATCATACTGTTTTTGTCAGTCGAACCCATTGGAGATAAAATATTTACTTGTATATTTAATTTTTCAATAATTTAACAACACATTTGCATGCTCACGGTTCACTGTCAGTTAATGGCCAGGTGTCATGCAGGTAAATATATAAAATATATAATCTAGTATGTTAGGCCTGGTTTCACAGACACAGCTTAGATTAAGCCAGGATTAGGTTTTAGTTCAATTGGGACATGTATCTTGGTTTTAGAAACGTGCCTTAGAAAAAAAAAAAAAACATTTCTGGTGTGCATCTTGAGAATGGCACTGAGATATTTTAAGATCTGTCAGGGCAAGTTGTTTTCTGTTAAAACAGCTCAAACATGCTTTTTAGTCTGGGACTAGCTTAAGCCTAATCTGTGAAACCGGGGGTTAGTGTCTTATTTTGACTTTGTATATTAGTACCTAATATACCTTTTGTACTTTTTTTATGAGAGTGTAACTCATGTTCATTAATCCAGTCAGTGCTGTCACTGGTCAAATTGGTGAAACAGAGTTCTGTGAGTTTTGAGAAAAGGGAAAGAGCAGTTAGTGCTTAATGTTTAGTAATGTTGGACATTTGAAAGAGTTTCTTGAGTTATGTTGCAGTTTTTGGGGTTACTGCTGTGCTGAAGAGCAGCAGCCCTATGCAAAGGGGTCACCGTGATTTTGCCAACAAAGACACTCCTGGATCAACATATTTTGTTGATACTAGAACAACATTCTGAAAATTTTGTCATAAACCCTTTCCCTTTCCCTACCCATAAAAAAAATCAGAGGGAAATGATAGGTAAATAACACTGATGCAGAAGCACCTAATACTGAATGTAAGCCTAAATGACATTAACTGTAAACTTGTCCCTCAAATCTGATTGGTTGATTGGAATTTTGTTCCAATTTCATGTTACATGTTGCGCTTAGTGACGTTCACCATGCAAAGGAACTAGAAATCTACTGCCCAGTTGAAATTAATGCAACAGAAAGGATTCATGTAGGCCCAACACACAAACAAAGATTAAGTTGACTTTTATTTGACACATTTAAGTGGATTGAACATGATGAAATTGAGTGCAAATGACAATGGAAAAAAAAAATATTCAAATGACATTGTGTCATGTTTGCTCATTTTAATGAACTAAACGGAGTAGGCAGCTTTTTTTTTTTTTTTTTTTAAATGTTGGCTAATTGTTTGAATTGAGCTGATGCATTAGTTAACCCTGTTACCAAACAATAATTTAAAAGGTTCAGACTAACGTAACATTTATTTTCCCGTTTTTTTTTTTATTTTCCCCTGTTCAGATGAGCCTGTCCATTTCTCCTCTGTCTGAAGAAAGAGTCTTCAACTTAAACTCTTCCCGACGGTTCTATATTTATGAACGGATGCAAGGAAGTCTCTGATATTTTGATATGTGATACAGTTTAGCTAAAGTAAACACAGTACCATCCACTTTTATTCGCAGCAGATCTGCAGGCTCAGATAGAATCAGTTTGCATCGCAGGAATAAATGACATTTTAAATTCTTTATAAATCCAGCCCTTGTACATACGTCTGAGAGCCCTTGCACCAGCTGATCATCTGCGATAAATATGAATGCTGACAGATTGCTTTCTCCACATATTAAAGACCTTGAATTAATCATGAACTTAATGAGGTTGTTTAAAAAAAAACAATTAGCTTATGTGAAATGGTTTGTGAAAATGTAGTATATTATTTGAAATATGTATGGTAAATACTAGAGCTGGGTAAAAAATATCGATATCTCGATATTAATCGATTCTCATTTTTACCAACCGATATCGATTCTTAAATCTCAAGAATCGATTAGTCATCCTGTTTTCATTTGATGAATGAATGGAACATTGTAGCGCGCATCCCATCCAATAAATCACAATAATCTTTGTGCTTTGTTACTATTGATACTAAATAAAGTCTCAAATTCCAAATTACGTCCATTTTCTTACGAAATTCAAAAACAGAAATACCGTTTTGGCACTGTGGCGTGAGATCGCTCTGGCTCAGCTCTAGAGAAGCAGCAGCGCGGAGCGCACATGATCTCCTCTTCTGCCTTAATAATACCAGTTACAGTGCAAAATAAACATGAATGAACGTCTGAAAGTGTGTTAAAAGATAGAGTACAACTTATCGAAATCCGTATCATGTCACATGGAATCGCTCAATCAGTGTTTCAACCGTGGAAAGACGTCAGTAAAACAACTTGTAAACAATGTCATGTAACGTCACATTTGCCTCAGAAAAACCATATGTGACCATAAACTCGTTAGTCAGCTAGAAATAACTTAACTCTATTAACTCTAAAGAGGAGCATTTTGCTAAATATATGCACCATATTACATATTCATTATAATTTGTAATGTTCTTCGATATTTAATGCATGTTTGAATAAATCTGGCAAGTTTTTATGACAGCCACCATTTAAATGTTTATATTTCATATAACTTTATTATTATAAAAATAAATAAGTGTAATTTAAGTGTTTGTATAGCTACAAATCAGTTAATTTTTACCTTCAATATTATAGTAGGCTAACGAAGCCTAGTAGGCTACAACTGACTCCCATAGTTTACAGCATTTGTTTTCCTTGAGAAAATTTGCCATGTATTGTACCAGATATCCAAAATAATCAATATTGAATCGAATCGGAATCGAATTAAAATTGCAAGCTTGTGAATCGAAATCGAATCGAATTGTGAAATTGGTGTCAATACCCAGCCCTAGTAAATACTGTGTACTATTTACAAAACTATAGGCCTATGTCACACTTCCTGCTTCCGGAACGCGGAGTTGCGATACAGAACTTCCGGTCAACAGTATTTCTCGATAAGGATTTAGATTATCAGCCCTAATGTCTAAACCATCCGAGGTAGACTGACCACGAGCTATGAGGTTGTGAAACGAAGGTTTTTTCTCCTGTTGAAGCTATAAGTTCGAATGAAATCCACCTTGTTTTAAGAAAAACATGTTTTATCCTCGATCTTATGAAAAAAAAAACTGCACTACCCACAATCCTAAGCGTAGCAGCAACGTCTGCTGATTGGTCCAACTCGCGGTTACCATAGAAACGTTTACCTTACTGGCGAACGGCTAGAGCTACCCGCAGCTGGTGTTGTAGTGTACCGGGTTGCTCTGCATCAGGACGTAGACAACCATACCTCAGCTTTCACGCTTTCCCACTTGAGAGTTTTCATTTACCATCCGAGAGAGATTTTGCGGAGAGATTTGGTCCAGCAGTGTCTATCGGACTCCACCATTGTAAAAAGCTAACCGGAAGAGCCGTATCCCTTTTCAATTTTTTCGTGACATAGGCCTATTGCTATATTGCTACTGTTGCACATTGTGCAGTGAGCAGTACAGTAGTATATTGTGTTTGTGGACAGATACAGGTGAAGGCCACTGACTGTTCTGTGTGGTTCAACCTGCAGTGAGTTGGACGGCTCAGTGATTATATGCGACCTGTCGTTCACCTCCCGCAGTGGAACTTCTTAATTCATGTTTAGTGCCCTTATTATACTTTACATTACCAACCAAATGGAGCCATTGTCCAAAATGCAATACGGAGACGGATTATTTTTCCCTAAAGAGCCGTATCTGTCATGGCAGATGTCTTACTTGCAGATCAGCTTGCGAATTGGATGAGGAGAGGACAGGAGAAAACGAAAGACAGTTGTTAGCTCCTCAAATTGAAATTTGGGATCCATTATTCAGCTGTCAACACACGAGAGCATGGATCCATTGATAATGCCGCTAACAGCCCGCTCTGCTTGAAAGGCAACAGAAAGAGCGCTATGCAGTAAAAAATGGGTATGCTGTATTTGTTTTCATTTTTCATTCTGCACCATAAATGCACAGTTATGAATGCTGTCAAAAGTATTCACAGATTCATGCGCGTATATGTCCGCTGTGCTTAAGAGGTCTGTTGCCCTCTGATCTTCACTGTTATGCTTCAGGGGTTCTGAGGTTCCTGGTGGAAAACTCAATGATGTGGAGAATATGGTACTATACGGACTGCATGGAGAATTCATAAGAGTAGAAAACATGAATGTTAATAATGCAGACTTGGGGCTAGATGTCTCACAGGGAAGCTGTCACATGTGCTATATGTTAGGAACCATTATTATCTGTCTGTCTGTCTGTCTGTCTGTATGTATGTATGTCTATCTACTGTTTGTCTGCTTTCAAAAAACTGCTTTCAACATTGATAATAAGAAATGTTTAATGTTAATAATGATAAATGTTTTTGAGCACCAAATCAGCACATGATTTCTGAAGGATCATGTGACACTGAAGACTTAATGGCTTTTGAAAATTCAGCTTTGCATCACAGGAATTAATAACATTTTTAAAACATATTAAATAGAATAACAGTTGTCTTAATGGTATTTCCACACTAGCATAAATTCAGGCAAGGCTGAATATTTATACATATGGTTGAACTATGTTCTCAAGGTATTTTGCAGAAATTTTAGGGGGCTGTTCACGCAACACCGTTTTCAAACTAAAAATATAAAAAGCGTTTTATGCGGTTTTGCACGTGCATTTAAAGACGACAGTGTTGTGAGGGCCTAACAATGTTAACTTTTGAAAACGGTTTCAAAGTGCAAGTTTTTGAAAACAATACCGTTATCGTCTCTGTGTTCGTGCCCTTATTTGCAAGTTGTTGTGTGTGTTTTCAATGTTATAACCAAAGCAATACAGCTTAAATGTGGCCTCAAATTCCAGTATTTGGCATGTTCCATTGTGACAACTTGCCCCAGATATTATAACAACATACCCCCCCTCCTTTCCTCCACGCGCAATAACATACTTGCTCAAAATCTCTTTTAGTAGCCATGCCTCTAAGGTATGTGTGTACAGAAATTGACTTTCCAAAATATACCCTGGGAAATACTCTGTGGAGTACAAAATCTGACAGATAGCTCTTCCCTTTTTTTATGGGCTTGACAGTATCTGACAAATATCCCTATTATTGTGTTCTGCTTTTAGGGACGTAATATTTAATAAATTTGTCTCATGTGAGCAACTCTTTTTTGATAAATGACTAAAGGGAGCAGATGGATGACTGTTTGTCCTGTTATATACATACACTTTTATGAGGCTTTGCTTTAGATGTGTGTAATATAACAAGCACCATTTAAAGGTGAAGTGTTTCTTTTTTTAATGTTAAAATGATTTCTGCCCTCCCCTAGGCTTCTGATGAAATATTATTTATATATTTGATAATTAAGTTGCATGGTTATAGGTAAAAAGAGTTTGTCTAAAGTTTTCCCGAAGGCAGAATTCACCCATTAATATATCTATATTTAGTCAGAGAAAGAGGAAGTGGGATTTGAATGCGCATCCCAGTTGTGTACATGCCACATTCAATGACTATATTACACAATAACATTTGCCTGTCAACTGTGTAAAATGTATATTAATTTCTCAATCACACAATGGTAATGCTAATAGAAAAACACAATCTTTATCAGCTCTGAATGTCTACCATGTTACATTATCTCATTATCAACAAGCAAATTATAGACTGAAGGCACACTTAAATGGAGTGTTTTTTATGGCGTGTGAAAGAGTCGCACACACATACTTTAGCAACAATAAACACAAAATTGTAGATTAGTGTAGCGTAGACACAACATAAGCTGCTGAGGTTAATTAGCCTGACGTCGAGCAGAGAAGCAATCTGATTTTTTAACCCCCGCATCCTGCTGTGAAAATTAATTTGGCCACAGTATGAAATAAACCCATTGTCGCCCTCCCCTTTGGCTGCGCTCCGCTTTCCCTCTCAGTGCTTTCATCACTTCCCGCTAAAATGGCGCCGTGTGTCGTCTGCACATTAATCAAAGGAAAGGGGGATAGAGGATGTTTGTGTGTAAAGGCGAAAATGATTAGCAGCCATGGATGTGACTGAACCGATAGAGGAAGAGCGGGAGGTCGAAAATATATATAGAGAGAGCTTTTAATAAATCTGACCTTTTCTGTTGTGCACTTGTTATGAAAAATGCTGGCATCGGGAATAAATGAAAGCAAGGGGCAAGGAGACCATTTGCAAGGCAACGGTGAGATAGAATGCCAGTGTGCTGAAGATGAGACGTCTGAGGGGATGAGGATTTGACGGTTGAGAGGAAAATACAATGGGTCAAGTTTCTGGATATGGATTTATATGAGGCGATGTGTGTGAATTATTGCCCGCGTGACCTGAGAGAACCGAATGGAAGCGCTGTGGAGAGAGACTATTCTTTCTTTAACTCTCTAACAAGCAAGCAAACTTTATTAGAATAGGAAAAAAAATGTTGCGGTGTTTAAAAGTTAAAACAACATGATGTGCAAAATTAAGACAAAACTCATTTCAGGAAAATAAAATTATATATAAATAAAAAAATGTATAATTTATTTATGTATTATTGTCACAATTATGTTTAGTTAGTTTCGTTTGCATGGACTTTTAGTTTGTATTTATCCGTTGCCTGTTTCCTTTGTTCAGATTCCCGCCACCATCAGTTTCCATGGACACTCATTAATTGTCGCAGCTGTTTGTCATTGTCTCATTATCTCTGTGTATTCAAGTTTCTCTGTGCGCTCACTTCAGTTGTCTGGTATTGGTGGTGCTACACGCTGTCTCGTTGGTATTTCTAACCATTGGATTATCTGAGTCTACTTTCTTTTTCTTTATTTAAATAAAGTGACTTATATTTGATCTTCTCTGCATTTCGTCTTCATCATCAGAATGAAAACGTTACATGCATTTATGCATTTAATTATTTATGACCGTCCAGAGAAATAATGTTTTCATAATTGTTAATCACATTTTTAGAATGTGTTTTTGCTAACTGAGTTTAAACTGTAAACCATGATTTTTGATTGGACCAATATGAAAATGCACTCAATAAAATAGTTTCACTTTTCCAGTGCAGCCTATTCTCTGGACACCTTTGTCGGGGTAACTGATGTCATACAGCCACTCAAAATAACCTTGGTGCCATCTTAGAGGCCATTTACACAAAACCTAAAAACGGAAAACTTTTAAATACGTTTTGGCGGTTCTTTTACACTATAACAGCGTATTGAGGGCCTGAAAATGCAAACTTTTAAACGGGTTTCAACAAGCAAGTTTTTCACAAAAATAATATTATTGTCTCAGTGTACAAAACGCTAATTTGTAAAAACGGAGACGTCATGTGGATTGCATGTTCAGTCTTTTAGTTTCTTAGTGTTTCTTTACAAAGTGACATCGCCAACTACTGGCCTGGTAGCAGAATACAGAGTTTTTAGTCGTTACACACTAAAACAAATGGAAAACTAAAAAATGTGCTTCATGTGGTACCATCTAAATTAATAGATTTTATTTAAATATTCTTTTTTTTTTTTCATTTACTGAATCAACCTAAATATATTAGGTTACACCAACAAAACTAAGTTTAAGGGTAAGATCTGGTAGAAATAGCTCTTTACATAACAATTGCAGATTACCACTTTTTACAGTGCAGTTTTAGTATATACAAATAACTTAAGGGAGCAGTAGCAAACTCATTTTATCATCCCTCATGTCTTTCCAAACGTGTTTGACTTTCTCTACTCTGTAGAGCAAAAAAAGAAGTTAATTTCATAAAAATGTTTCGGCTGTTTTTGTCTATGCGATAAAAGTCAACTGGGGTCCAGAACTTCTTTAAAGCTTAAAAGGACATAAAATAGCGTGAATTAATCCATAAGCCTCGACTGATACATTATATGTCTTCTGAACTGACTTAGCATGGACAAAAATAGGAAACATTCTTTAAAATATCTTGTCTTACATGATTTTCAGTTTTGGGTGAAACATTGCCGCAAAGTTCTAAGTTATGGCCTATAGTTTTTTTTTGTGTAGCTTTTTAATAAATGAGATGTAGAAATAAAAAATAAAAAAAGCTTCTAAGTAAATTGAACTAGTTCAAAGCTGTCGCCATAGAGCGCATGGATTCATGCAATTATGAAAAACGTATTTCTAAATGTGAAACTCTGCCAAAGACTTTTGAGCTGCAGAGAATGAAAAGGTATTCACTGCACTAAGACGTTCACCCCGAAAGCTACTTACAGTAGTTTGCTCATACTTCACAAAGATTAGCCATTATCTCCAGAGCTTCTGAGCATAGATTACCTCAGGTAACACCAAGATTCATCCAGCTTTCATGTCTCTGGTGGAAACGGTGCATTGAATTGTTCTGACAATAATCTCTGGTGGAATGGAGGCTAGGACATGTTGACCAGATGTAGTCCATTAGCCCTTCTGTCAGTATACAGCTTTTCTAGTCATAACACATCCAAAAACGTTTAATATTTGCGTGATTTGTGTCTCATACATTTTCAGAAGTAAAACTTGATAAATTAGTTATACAGTCAATACCTTTACATATATATTCCAGATATTTACAGATAGAATGACCACAAAAAGGTGACTTATACCTCAAACATGACTTATCATTTAAAACTTTGCATGACCGCCCACTTTAACGTTAAAGGGTTAGTTCACCCAAAAATGAAAATTAGCCCATGATTTACGCACCCTGAAGCCGTCCTAGATGTATTCTTCTTTGAGATGAATACAATCTGAGTTATATTAAAAAATGTCCTGACTCTTCCAAGCTTGATAATGTAAGTGAATGGCTGTTTGACTTTGGAAGTACATTAAAGAGCATCCATCCATGATAAAAGTGCTCCACACAGCTCTGGCAGCTTAATATAGGCCTTCTGAAGTGAAGCGACGTGTTCGTGTAAGATCCATTTTAAAAACTTTATCGACTAAAATAACTAGCTTCCGGCAGACGGCTGTACGCATCGATTTACGCCAAAAGAGTAACCCTTGAACTTGACGCACAACGTAATGACGAACGCAGTTTCCCAGCCCTGTGTGTTTGAACCGCGAGAGGCGTCAATTACCGTCATTAGGTTGTGCGTCAAGTTCAAGGGTTGTTTATATTAGCGGTTATTTATTTAGTTGGTGTTCTGGGGCCGTATTCACAAAGCATTTTATCTTACCACTAGGAGTACTCCTAAATCGCACAAAAATATTTTAGCTAGGAGTTTTCTCTTAAAAGTTATTCACAACGCCTTTCAGACCTACTCTTAGTAAGGAAAAATGACAACTCCTAAACTAAGAGTGAGTCTTCGTTGCTATGGATGACGTCAGTTCTCATGCACGAGCTTCCTCGCAGTGATCACGGGGATTGGTTGTTAGATGACAGGGCCATCATGCGGAGCATAACACAGACGCAACAAATCATGGAATTACGACATCTAAATATGTCTGTGTCCTACACAAAATAATAATAGTAATGTCATCGAAATGCATATATAATGACATGTTTGTGCAGGCCCCAGTGAAGTGTAATTCTAAAAAGGCAGAGAGAGAGAGAGAGAATAGTCGTGAATTAAATTAAATTAAATCAAGGTAATACCCCAATGAAAACCGCCACTTGCCTAATAATGAAAAAACGACACTTGCATTATTAACACTTGCTCGGTTAATTGACATCCTATTAGCCTCAATAGACTACTTAAAGCAAGGAAATGTTGCTCCTATTGAAGTAATGTAATAGTTGAATGACGGTGGATGATGAACTCACCAAAACGGAAAAGAAAGCCCAACTGGACGCATGATCAGTTACTGCTGCTGGCCGAGTTGGTGCTGAAAAAAAAAAAACATAATAAAAGTGAAATTCGGCACTGGGATATCAAGCAAAACTAAGCATGAGAATGGGAGAGGATTTGTCTGCAGATCAATGCAGCATTCCCGCTTGTGTCGTGGACCCCGGACGACTGCGATAGGCGGTGGAATGCGCTACAATCATTTGTGCATAGGTCTTAGTGAGTTAGGAGTCCTCTCGACTTCTTTTAAGCTGTCCCAGACTTAGGTGCTACTTTTAGGGCTAAAATGCTTTGTGAATTACTCTTAGTGAAAAAAATTAGGAGTCCTAAAGTTAGGAGTGACACGCCCATTATTTTTATGAGTTGCTCCTAAATTCGCCAGTTAGGAGCTACTTTTAGCCTTAAAATTATTTGTGAATACGGCCCCTGATCTCATAAAAGTTAATGCAATGTTTACGGTGTCGCTACGGAAAGCCTTGAGCACTTAATATATATTTTAAATACTCATTATTATGATTTAGTATTTCTCCCCTGACTTATCAACTAATGGCTTAAATGAACTACAAACAGGAAAATCTTTAGTTGTGGGCAGTCTTACTCTCAGAGTATTAGTATACTGTAAGGTTAGGGTTCGGAGAATAAGTTGACATGTAGATGCAAAGTTACTTATAGTCAGTAGATTGTCTGTTGGAGGAGCATCACAATAAAGAGTTAGCAGATATTAAGCAGACAGTCTACTAATACTCTAATGGGAGTTAGTCAACATGTAGTTGCAAAGTTACTTATAGTTAGTAGAAAGTGGACCATCAAAATAAAGGCTTACCAAACTTCCCTGAGTGACTCCAAATAAAGTTTTCTTCTGGGACACCATTGTCTAATAACATTCTCTCCGACACTATACTCTCCTCTACATTTGTTTTTCCATTTGTCATTTTTGCAAAGGTGGAGTAATGACTTTTAAAAGAGTGCAGAAGTGTTGATTTAAGAACATGATTGGCAGAGTGTAAAGTCAGCATGACATTTAGGCCTACTGCAATTGTATTATTTTAATGTATAAGGAAAGGATTTCTAATGATGAAATGATGAAGTATAGGCTGAACTTTAAGTAGTCCAAGACAATGTGTGAAATGAATGATAAGACCGTAACCTTGGCAAGCTTGTACATGTTGATTTCACAGGAAATGTATGCGTTTCCTCTCTTGGGATTTCATTTTCAGAGTGAGAGCAGCTTGCTATTTCTAAAGCTCAAAGTGTCAAAGAAACAAAAAAACAAAAACCCACCAATAAGAAGAAACAAACTTCACTAAAATAAATATTTTAAGCTGTTAGCCTAAGTTTTATTCACACCTTTTTCACACAACTCTTTGTAAGGTGCCAGATTTGGCTTTATAGTGGCAATGATGTTATACCTACAATTTCCTATGTAGCTACAATCCACATGTTGTTGTGTTGTTGTTTTTTGTAAGACAACAAAATAACAATTAACCTAAAAGAAAAAGAAATTCACTTGATAACAATTGTGAAACTTGTAAAAAATTGACTGATTGAAAAACTACTGGACTGTAGGCCAGCGATTCAATCGAACAATGATAAGACTTTCAATCTGAAAATAGGAACTCTACCATACATATTTGTACGATAATAAAGTAGAAGTAGAAGACACTGCTAAACATTGAAATCTAAGTCCATTGCGCAAATATTATGCCAGGTGCAGAATCCATCACGCAGTCAGACGTCATGAGGATTTCAGAGTAGCGCTGTCAAACTGACTGCCTACTGTCATAATGGTTCATGTCCAATCAGGCGTCTGCACTGGGGAGTTCTCCCCTGGATCTCAAGTAAATGGCCCTCCATATCATGGCAGCTCTACCTTCATCTTGCGCTTCAGCACTGTATGATTGCAAAGCCTAAGCTTTTACCTCGCCTTTGGATGTTTAGCAGTCTCTGTAGTTTTTCACGTCCTGCTGTTTCATGGGCACCTTCTCCTTTGCTTGATAAAAGACTTTTTGATGTGCTCTTACACTCTTTCATTTAAAAAAGCTATGATTCTTTGGCCTTAATGTCTGCTGAACTGACAAAAAAAAGAAAGCTCTATGATTTTTCACATCCCTCAGATCTCCTTTTGTTGATTTCCTTGAAGTTAGCAGTGACCCGGCTAAGCTCATTTAAACACTTTCTCCAACAAACGAGCTGAGATGTTTGGCTCATTTGATAAGGGAAAGCAAATTCCTTTCCCCATGTGGCATGCCGCCATTGCTTCCTTTTCCGTCTGATTTGGATGAAATGCAGATATGGGGAATCTTCTTAGGGGTTGAGTTCCTCAGCAATTGTTATATATGTGTTCGGTGGTTGTGCCGTTAGCAGTCTGCAAAAGGAATGAATAAAGATGAGGCTTGACAAGCAGTTATGAGAGAATTGGTAATGCAGGAAACTTACCTCAGAAATACGGGCCTGCTAAAGGGCAAGCTTCTGCTGTATTCAGCCTAATCAGGTTTTAGCTGTCAAACATGAAAAATATCCCCTTGTCCCAAGCATACGTACTTCTCATAATTTTACAAAATGCTATGCAGTGAGTCCTGAATGAACATTGAAATGAAGTTTTATTCAGCATAGGGTATATTTCAGTTGATCCAATATGGTGTGGTCATAAATTCCAAGTAACCTAGCACTAATGAAATGTTGCAAATGCATATGGTTTAACATGCTTCCTCCTCTCTTTATTAAGATGAAGTTTGTGGTGTTCTGCACGGCTTTCACATGCTAGACCAATGTGCCAATATTTATTTTTAATTTTTGTACTTTGCATTCTTATGCATATTACTTCTGTTGTCTGTTAATTGCCCTTTTTTTTATTGTACACAAAAATGGAGATGGAGAGGATATTGGAGGGAGCAAGATAGGAAATGGGTTTGAGACTTGAGCATGTCGGATTGTATGTGTTATCAACACTCGGGTCTACAGCATTGTTGCTCTTTCATAAAATTTAAAAAATCTGATTTCCTGAGAATGAGTGATTGATAGTTTGGAAATATTCTCACAAGAAAGGAAAAGGAAATATATTCTTGCTCAGAAAACAAACTCTTTTTCATTTTCTGAAAGATGTCTGTTTTAAGTGTGAAATTATTATAGACTAGAAAATTAGATCACATTTTCAGTTAACTTGGAAATTTCCACCTATGTTTAAATCCTTTTTTTTTTTTTGCATGTCTCCAGACATTAAAACATAAAGTCGAGTGTTAATGTGCTAGTAGTCTTCTGAGTTTTTGTAGTAGCTTGGTGGGCAAATAGGTTTGGTAAATTAACCATTTGGTTTCTAGCAAAACACAGCCCTGGCATAAATATCTGGCATTACCAGACACTGATTGCATGTCAGTCAAAGTGAAAATATCCATCCTCTCGATGTTCCAATTTATTTGTTTTGTTGCAGACAATTTTGATTACATGGTTAGGGTAATCACAATATTATGGTTGCTGATTTCCTTTGGTTTTTAGACTAGCTTTCCAATGTCAGTCACCTTCTGTATAAGTCCCTGTTTTCAAAAAAATACTCAGATCTGCATGCAATAAACGCGAGGCTCGCCAGAAAGATGTGCTTGAAAACTCATAAGCTGTTCCAACCAGAACTCTATGCACTGGGGTTTATAGGAATCTTAGATAGAATATATAACTGAAGGTATTGATAAAGCAATTAAGATTTATTGTATGAATGCTGCCAGCTGGGAGAACTATTATCCTTTAATCCTTGGAAATGAAAAATCACCCCTTCTCCTTCTCACACACACCTTAAACAGCTCCACCAAACAGCTCCTACCATTAGAGAATCAGTCTGGCAGAGCGCTGATTAAAATTGATTTAAGTTTTGAGTATGTTTGGAATTGATGATACAAATGTCTAGAGGAATTATGGGCTGTCATTTGAGGCCAAGCGCAGTCATCCATTCTGTCTGTGTCAGAAGTATGGAGCCTGCTGCGGATTTCACATATGGACACAACGTCAAACACTTCTGCTGCCAGCAACTATAAAACGTCTCGGTTACGGATGTAACCCTCGTTCCCTGAGTAGGGAACG